>NW_026110628.1:7500-55000 GCF_024679095.1 Eriocheir sinensis | reverse complement strand
CATTAGTTCCCCATAAGCCACCAAAGTGATTCTTGAGTCACTCGCTCGAGGTGCGTCGCTCTGAGGGGCAATTATTTAATTCCTGCTCAGTGAAACTATTTTTTTTTTTGTTAAGATTCAAAACCTGTTTTTCTATATAAATTAATAAATATGGACTCTGATATATAGTGTGTTGATTAATCATAAGATCACTTATTAAAATGACGTAGTTAGTTTTTTTGGAAAAACAAATTAGCTTAAAATTTCTGCTAAATAATTATGAAAATGTCGTGGGGTGGGAATATGGACCAGCATGTTCCATATTACCACCCCTCCATGTCTCCAGGCTTTACCTCCCCACACATCACATCAGTCAAATAGAGGTCGCAAAGGTTTGAAACCATCTCTCTTGACTTCCTTTCCATACAAGGAAGCTTTAAAGACCTCCTATGAAAAAAAATTACAAAGTCCAAGTGAGGAGAACTGTGGGTCCAGTGCGTGGCGTGCCGGGGACGGGCTCATGTCTTGTGTAGCCTAGTAGCTGTCACACTGATTCTTACATTTGTGACTTATGTTTTTAAACTTCCCATTTCACTGTAAAAGTTTTATTTATGCGTTCACAAAAAGGAATAAACTGTTTTATTATTTTCTAAAATGTTTCATATTAGCACCCCACGTGTTCCATATCACCACCCCAGTTACTACGACCCACTTTTTTGGATCTTTCTGAATACAAAGTTGTAGCATTTGAATGATATAGTTTTTTTTCACTATAACTCTGTGTTAAGAGGATAAAATTTGCCAATACTTATGACGGTTATTGATGCAATTTTCCCTTTAAAATCGGTGTTTTTGCCTGAAATAAAAAAGTGGTCCATATTACCACCGCTTCCCCTAATATTAGCCTACTATTGTTCACCTTTATTATTTGTTCGGCGGGAGTTAGGAAACGCCAAATTAATTTATTTTTCTATTTTTTTTTCTTTTTTTTAATGAGCGTCTTTCACCCATACTCACCCTCTCTGCACGGGACAAAGGGCTGCGACCACGGCCACGGCTGCCTGCACATCCCCAACACCAGACAGTAACAGACCTACACCATGGTCAAAATCAGGGAGTGGTGAGAGGCAGGCAACGGTCACTTGAGATACCGGGACGTGGAGCCCTGGAAGAATGTACTGCCGTCACCACACACACACACACACACACACACACACACACACACACACACACACACACACATTCACACTTAATAAATACATCGACTTACATCGCCTCCCCACCACACACACACACACACACACACACACACACACACACACACACACACACACACACACACACAGAAAAAATATATCGACAGACACCCCCACTCCCCCACACACACACACACACACACACACACACACACACACACACACACACACACACACACACACACATTCACACTTAATAAATACATCGACCTACACCGCCTCCCCACTACACACACACACACACACACACACACACACACACACACACACACACACACGTCAGGTGAGCTACACGTCAACAGCTGCGGCACACGGTAGCCTCTACACTCACGCAGGACGACTAGGTGAGGGCATGTCCCGGTGATGTGTCTGAGGGCCGGCAGCAGGGTCCGTGCGTGGCTGTCTCCCCCCACCGACAAGTACAGATACCTCAGGTCTTGAGGGAGTAGCCTCAAGTGGTCGGCGTCCAGCTGGCCCGTAAAATTCTTCAGGTCACGGCTGTAACGGTGCACCACTGTGGTCACGGCCGTGTGCGTGGGAGGCACAGACACCACAGAGAATGAACACACACACACACACACACACACACACACACACACACACACACACGCAATATTGAGGAAAATAATGATGATAATAATGATGATAATAATAATAATAAAGATAATAATAATAATAATAATTATAATAATAATAATAATAATAATAATAATAATAATAATAATAATAATAATAATAAAAATAATAATAATAATAATAATAATAATAATAATAATAATAATAATAATAATAATAATAATAATAATAATAATAATAATAATAATAATAATAATAATAATAATAATAATAATAATAATAATAATAATAATAATAATAATAAACAATAATAATAATAATAATAATAATAATAATAATAATAATAATAATAATAATAATAATAATAATAATAACAATAATAAATAATAATAATAACAATAATAATAATAATAATAATAATAATAATAATAATAATAATAATAATAATAATAATAATAATAATAATAATAATAATAATAATAATAATAATAATAATAATAATAATAATAATAATAATAATAATAATAATAATAATAATAATAATAATAATAATAATAATAATAATAATAATAATAATAATAATAATAATAATAATAATAATAATAATAATAATAATAATAATAATAATAATAATAATAATAATAATAATAATAATAATAATAATAATAATAATAATAATAATAATAATAATAATAATAATAATAATAATAATAATAATAATAATAATAAAAATAATAATAATAATAATAATAATAATAATAATAATAATAATAATAATATATATATATATATATATATATATATATATATATATATATATATATATATATATATATATATATATATATATTTACTACTACTACTACTACTACTATTACTACTACTACTATATTCTGTTTGATTCCGTCTGGCCACCAACACAGCGGGAATATTGATGGCTGTGTCACCTGCCCATTTCTAGTTCGTGTATGCGTGAAAATCAACTGTCGTGATAGACATTTAAGTTTATTTTTCAATAATGTATTTGAATGTTGATGTATACAAAAAACTACTCGGTCGTTTGCATCGATAATCTAGCATACAAGCACGGGAAAAGACAAGCCTGTATCAAATAAAATAGTAACAACATACACGAACGTTGGGTGGTTTTTCATATTCATTGATTGATAGTTCATTTCAGGTGATTAATAGCGTCTTTCATATAGTGTAATTTCTTGTCGTGATTCAGAGTTTCTGATAGAGTCCCGATAACCTAAGATTTGGACGCCATTATTGGCCCTGTTTTCGCCGCGAGAGCGTGTGCCAGCGTTTGAAAAGCGCGGCGAAAACAGGGCCAATAATGGCGTCCAAATCTTAGGTTGTCGGGACTCTATCTATCAAGGGACTCTACAGATCACGACCCAGAAACGGGCTACGCTAAATGGAAGACGCCATAAAAGACATCTGTCTCTGCAAGTGCAAATAAAGGGTATTTTATTGATTTTCTGCATGTAAATAACGATTAATAATTGAAATAATATGTAACAGTAAATAATAACTGTTGAATGCGATGCTATAGGCTACTTCGCAAATTAGGCTACACATGTTATTTACATGCAACGCATCAAAATTTCTTATGTATAGACACTTGCAGAGTCGTATATCACTTTATGGACCTGAATGAGATGAAATATGAGTATCTGAAAGGCTATGAATCGTTCGAGAATGATCAGACTATACTGTTTGATATACAAGTTGTTCCTTCGTGTGCTTGTATGGTAGATAATCATCGATGCAAAACGGCTTGTTTGCGGTTCATATAAGAGGCCTCGAGGTTTTTTTTATCGACGACGCAGACGCCGATCAACAGATTGTCCATCTTAGTGTTGTTGTTGTTGTTGTTGTTGTTGTTGTTGTTGTTGTTGTTGTTGCTGTTGTTTTCTTCAAGTTGTTTTCCTGGCTTACCCATGCATTGTAGACATGACATTGTATAAGAACATTTGTTAGCCCTGATGAACCCTACAACATATCATTATAAACAGTAATTTTTTTTTTTTTTTTACGTCTTGGCCTGTGGCGCCGGTAGGCCTTCATAGTAGGGCCTGATGGTCGGCCCCAGCCCGTTGTAGCGCAGGCAAGTGTTTATAATGGCGCCATTTTTACTTTCCAGCATTTTCCATTTTAGACCCCTAGTTGCATAATATAAATTGTTGGGGGGGTGTTGGAGGGTCATGCGACGCCGATCTAGCACAGTGTTTGTGTTATTAACACTTGTTTTGTGTACTCAAACACTCAAATGTATCACTGAAAACATAAAGTTGATCTTCACGCAATCGCGAGCTCACAACGCGCAGGTGCCACATCCACGTTACCGAGTGGACAGACGGAATGAAACTGACTATACTACTACTACTACTACTACTACTACTACTACTAATAATAATAATATTAATAATAATAATAATAATAATAATAATAATAATAATAATAATAATAATAATAATAATAATAATAATAATAATAATAATAATAATAATAATGATAATAATAATAATGTATATCTAGTAATAATACTGTAATAATAATAATAATAATAATAATAATAATAATAATAATAATAATAATAATAATAATAATAATAATAATAATAATAATAATAATAATAATAATAATAATAATAATAATAATAATAATAATAATAATAATAATAATAATAATAATAATAATAATAATAATAATAATAATAATAATAATAATAATAATTGTATAACAATAATAATAATAATAATAATAATAATAATAATAATAATAATAATAATAATAATAATAATAATATAAATGAAACTAATGAGACACTATATTAGCTCGTTCTGGTGTTGGTAACGATGTATTATGATAACAAACAAAATACCATAGAGGAAAGCAAAATTTTATGATAATCGTGGTGATGTAAATTATATCTGTCAATTCACCTCATAGGAAAATTTTTGTGTTATGGTGTACTTGTATCAATTTCAGGATAATCAAAGTGGAAATTAGGTAAGTGCAGGCTTCTTCTGTTTATATATTAGATGGATTGATTGCTAGGTAGGTAATAAAGGGGATTGACAGATAGATGGATAGACAGTTTTGGGAAAGGCAATAGCACAGTGAGTCCCTGTTGTCCGCAGTGCAATGGTGGAGGTGAGTGGACGTGTCTTACCATGGGGCTTGTTGCAGCAGGGGAGCCGAGGCAGCGTCTGGACGAGGGTGTTTGTAGTGGTGATTGAGGTATAGAATGATTAATTTATGGTCATGAAGGGCTGCAAGCAAGTCTTCCATCCCACTGTGGTCCCTCTTCAGGTTTATCAGTACTTTCCTTGGACGGATGTGAGGCAAAAGGAGAGTGGCGATGTTCACTGTGCCGTCACGTACATATATGCGATCAATATCATCATATTCTTCATCCCGGTCTATATGGTGTGCCACCCTTAGCATGGTGTCGAGATCGGGCTCCGTTTCCGCCAGCACAGACAGCCAGTCATTAGTGTTCTTCATCCCAGACGCTTGTAACAGGTCCACGGTTTCCTCCACCGCCTTGACACTGGGACTGCGACGGCTGAGCAGCCCCAGTAGGTGGCAAAACATGTTCCTGAGAGGGCCAAGCTGTAGGTTTTTTCCTGCCATTTTGTGTAGCTCTTTTCGGATGTCTCCTGAGTTGTAGTTGTTACTGAAGCATCCATGAATGTGGCAGGCCGCAAAAAAGTCTTGAATTCCTTTGTGTGGGGCGAAGTAGTGTACTTTCGTCACCCCGCGTACCGATTGCCGCCGCATGGAGTAAAAGGCTGGCAAGACGTCTGCTATTGGAAGATTATTATCGCGACTGAACTCTTCCAGGTGAATTCGATCTGCCTCCTCGATAAATATTTTGTCCTGAATAAGGCCTTTCAGTGCAATTTCATAACACTGCTTCAAAAAATTTCCAATATTTATCTGCAGGAGGTCTTCTGTGAGGTGTGGATGACGGCCCAACAGCTTCTCCTTCAGCTTCTCCACACACCAATCTATGATGTCTTGGTAAAGCTCGGTCTGGGTTATGGTGCTTTCTAGTTTATTAGGCTCGTAGTAGATGAAAGTAACGAGGAAGAGGATATTAAGGGGCAGGTTGAACATTTGCTTCCATCCCATCTGCTGCATGACCTTCCTGAGGCCGTCCTCGTCTCTAGACCCCGCGCCACACAGCCAGCGGTAGTGGACTAACGCCATCTCCGTCCTCATATCAACGGAAACGCCCTCTAGCTTCAGATGGGAAAGCTTAAATTGTTTGGACTTGCTTTTCATTCCTCGTATGGCTTCCGGGCGGGATGTTGAAAGTAAAGTGAAGTCAGGGCAGTCTTTAGCCTGGTTCAGGATGTCATCAAGGAGAAGGCGCGATGTCTCGATCATCTCATCGAGTCCATCGATGATGATGATGGCCTTGCTGAGTTTCAGTAAAGGCATCAGATAGTCGCCATACTTGGAGGAGGCGTCGGGCAGGAGCCTCTTCACCAGCGTCTCAAGAGTGTCGCTAGTCTCCTCCCGGCACACGACCCATAAGAGTAAATGGTAGTGGTCGAGGCCCGCCATGCGGCGATTACTCTCCAAGTACTCGGAAGCAATGTATGTAACCAAAGTGGTTTTTCCACTGCCTGCATCTCCCTCCAGCAATAGGAGGTGTGGCTTGGGGGGTGCACTTTTATTATGTGCGAGAGTGAGTAGCTCCGAGTAATGGATATTCTTATTCTCCTTATTTTCTTCTTGAATTTTGATTTCTGTAAAAATAGTTTTTACGCTCACCTCGCGATCTTCATGGCCGCTGAGAAAGGAAAGCGGGTTAAGGTGTTTGGCATGGTCTAGCTTTTGTTTGAGTTCCTCGTTAGCCTCCCTCTGGAAATGCGGCAGAAACTCGCCCAAGGAGTTCCGTATTTCAGCCTTACCAAGCTTCTGATCCCTGATGTCCTCGGCGAGCTTTTTCACTTCTTTCCTCTTCTTGTCACACTCCACCCCGTCAGTGTTGTACTTCGCCATCGTGGCGTCTAGTGTTTCATCAAATTCTTTCTGCAACTTTGTAAGATCGGTCAGGAATTCATTTCCAGTCATTGTTTTATGTGTTTCATGCACCACGTCATTCCTCGTGTCCTTTATCATCTTGACCAGCCTAGCGAGCTGAGAAGTATCATCCCATCCTTCGCATGCCACTGTGATCGCTTTAGAGAGCAAGGAAATATCAAACTTGCTACATGAACGATCATTATTGATCATTAGCTTCTGAGTCTTGTCGAAGTACTTTCCTTTTTCTTTTATGTTCTTGTATTTGGCCGTCGAGGTGTCCGGAAGCCTGGCGAGGTACTCGACGAGGGTTTCGCTCGGGTCCTTGCCTGGTGTCCCGCACAGGAGGGTGTACGTCAACACCTTCTGGCCGGCCGTCTCCAAGACGCGCAATAACTTCAAACGGAAGCAATCACTTTCCGTGAAGGCCGCCATCTTCTGTCGGTGTCTGCTGATTGGTGTCCAGGACGCTTGGTTACCTGTAAAGACGTACATGGCGTCATCACTCACTCGGGAGGACACAGTGACGGTGTGGCGTCGAGTCTCGTCCCCTTGTTTTAGGCCGTCCGCCTTGTTTACATGCACACAGGGTGGATGAATTTCAGCACGGCACCGTGTATTTTGTCGACTGCTTGTCATACAGGTATTTATTTTACATTTAACATTTATCACAGGTGCATTTATCACATTTACCGACAAACAAGGGGTGTAGGTTATCTCATTTATCACATTTACCGACATACAAGGGGTGCAGGTTATCTCATTTATCACGTTTACTGATTTACAAAGTGTGCAGGTTTTATTTATCACATTTACCGACATTGTCCCACCCATATTTATTTTAATTTGTGTTGAAATAAACTACAGCGTATGTTTTTAATTTGAAAATGCTTTAGATATGAAAGTTTGTTCTTGCACCCCTTGAATGTCAGTAAATGTGATAATTGAGATAACCTACACCCCTTGAATGTCAGTAAATGTGATAATTGAGATAACCTGCACCCCTTGAATGTCAGTAAATGTGATAATTGAGATAACCTGCACCCCTTGAATGTCAGTAAATGTGATAATTGAGATAACCTGCATCCCTTGAATGTCAGTAAATGTGATAATTGAGATAACCTGCACCCCTTGAATGTCAGTAAATGTGATAATTGAGATAACCTGCACCCCTTGAATGTCAGTAAATGTGATAATTGAGATAACCTACACCCCTTGAATGTCAGTAAATGTGATAAATGAGATAACCTGCATCCCTTGAATGTCAGTAAATGTAATAATTGAGATAACCTGCATTCCTTGAATGTCAGTAAATGTAATAATTGAGATAACCTGCATCCCTTGAATGTCAGTAAATGTGATAAATGAGATAACCTACACCCCTTGTATGTCAGTAAATGTGATAAATGAGATAACCTGCACCCCTTGTATGTCGGTAAATGTGATAAATGAGATAACCTGCACCCCTTGTTTGTCGGTAAATGTGATAAATGAGACAACATGCACCCCTTGCATGTCGATAAATGTGATAAATGAGATAACCTGCACCCCTTGTATGTCGGTAAATGTGATAAATGAGATAACCTGCACCCCTTGTATGTCGGTAAATGTGATAAATGAGATAACCTGCACCCCTTGCATGTCGATAAATGTGATAAATGAGATAACCTGCACCCCTTATATGTCGGTAGATGTGATAAATGAGATAACCTGCATCCCTTGTATGTCGGTAAATGTGATAAATGAGACAACCTGCACCCCTTGTATGTCGATAAATGTGATAAATGAGATAACCTGCACCCCTTGTATGTCGATAAATGTGATAAATGAGATAACCTGCATCCCTTGTATGTCGGTAAATGTGATAAATGAGATAACCTGCACCCCTTGTATGTCGGTAGATGTGATAAATGAGATAACCTGCACCCCTTGTATGTCGGTAGATGTGATAAATGAGATAACCTGCACCCCTTGTATGTCGGTAGATGTGATAAATGAGATAACCTGCATCCCTTGTATGTCGGTAGATGTGATAAATGAGATAACCTGCACCCCTTGTATGTCGGTAGATGTGATAAATGAGACAACCTGCACCCCTTGTATGTCGGTAAATGTGATAAATGAGACAACCTGCACCCCTTGTATGTCGGTAAATGTGATAAATGAGACAACCTGCACCCCTTGTATGTCGGTAAATGTGATAAATGAGACAACCTGCACCCCTTGTATGTCGGTAAATGTGATAAATGAGACAACCTACACCCCTTGTATGTCGGTAAATGTGATAAATGAGACAACCTGCAGCTCTTGTATTTTTTTACAACAAAGGAGACGGTTCAAAGGCAACAAAAAAAAGGTAAAAAAAAAAAAGCCCACTACTCGAAGCTGCCACAACAGACAATAGTGAAGAGTAGCCAAAAGAGAGGTCAACTTCGGGTGGAAAGGTGTCTTGATACACTCTTTTTGAAAGAGCTCAAGTCGTAGGCAGGAGGAAATACAGACAAAGAAAAGAATGGAGAAGCTGGCTAACTCTTGCATAAAGGATTTGGACAGTATAGGGATGAGTAGAAAGTCGCGTGGCCTCGGGAGGTGGGGAGGCATGCAGTTAGCAAATTTAAAAGTGCAGTCTGGGTGAAAATATCGATAGAAGATAGAAAGAGAAGCAACATGGTGGCGGAATTTAAGAGGTAGAAGGCTGTCAGTAAGAGGAGTGCTGATGAGACGAAGAGCCTTAGATTCCACTCTGTCCAAGAGAGCTGTGTGAGTGGAGCTCCCCTACACGCGAGATGCATATTCCATACGAGGGCGGACAAGGCCCCTATATATGGATAGCAACTGCGCGGGGGAGGAGAACTGGTTGGAGACGATACAGAACGCGCATCCTCGAGGAAGCTGATTTAGTGAAAGAGGAGATGTGAAGTTTCCAGTTAAGAGTTTGAGTAAAGGATAGACGGAGGATGTTTAGTGTTGATGAAGGTGTTAGCTGAGTGTTGTCGGAGAATAAGGGATAGGTGTTTGGAAGATTGTGTCGAGTTGATAGGTGGAGAAATTGAGGTTTTGAGGCATTGAAGGACACAAGGTTCCTTTTATCCCAATCGGAAATTATAGCAAGGTCTGAGGTTAAAAGTTCTGCAGCCTCCAATCTGGAGTCTCCCAATTCATGTTGAGAGGGTCTACTGTTGAAAGAAATTAAATAATGCAGAGTGGTGTCGTCTGCGTATGAGTGGACAGGACATTTGTTTTTATGAAAAGAAGATCATTGATGAATAACAGTAAGAAATTGAGAGATAGGACAGAGCCCTGTGGAACACCACTATTCATAAGTTTAGGGGAAGAACAGTGACCGTCTACCACCGCAGATATAGAACGACCGGAAAGGAAACTGGAGATAAAGGAACAGAGAAGGGGATAGAATCCGAAATAGGGCAGTTTAGAAAGCAAAGATTTGTGCCAGACTCTATCGAAGGCTTTCGATATGTCTAACGCAACTGAGAAAGTTTCACCGAAACGGCTAAGAGAGGATGACCAAGAGTCAGTTAAGAGAGCAAGAAGATCGCCAGTAGAACGCCCTTTGCCGAACCCATACAGGCGATCAGAGAGAATGTCAGAAGTGGAAAGGTGCTTTTGAATCTTCCGGTTAAGGATTGATTCAAAAGCTTTATATAAACAAGAAAGTAAAGCTATACGACGTTAGTTTGAAGGGCTGGAACGGTCACCCTTCTTAGGCACAGGCTGTATGTAGGCGTACTTCCAGCAGGAAGGAAAGGTAGATGTTGACAGGCAGAGGCGAAAGAGTTTGACCAGGAGGGTAAATTTGATAAATTAGATAACCTGCTCTCCTTGTATGTCGGTAAATTTGATAAATGAGACAACCTTCATCCCTTTTATGTCGGTAAATGTGATAAATGAGACAACCTTCATCCCTTTTATGTCGGTAAATGTGATAAATGAGACAACCTTCATCCCTTTTATGTCGGTAAATGTGATAAATGAGACAACCTGCACCCCTTTTATGTCAGTAAATGTGATAAATGAGACAACCTACACCCCCTTTATATTATTAAATGTGATAAATGAGACAACCTGCACCCCTTTTATTTCAGTAAATGTGATAAATGAGACAACCTGCACCCCTTTTATGTCAGTAAATGTGATAAATGAGACAACCTACACCCCTTTTATGTCAGTAAATGTGATAAATGAGATAACCTACACCCCTTTTATGTCAGTAAATGTGATAAATGAGATAACCTACACCCCTTTTATGTCAGTAAATGTGATAAATGAGACAACATGCACCCCTTGTATGTCAGTAAATGTGATAAATGAGACAACCTGCACCCCTTGTCTGTCGGTAAATGTGATAAATGAGACAACCTACACTCCTTGTATGTCGGTAAATGTGATAAATGAGACAACCTTCACCCCTTGTATGTCGGTAAATGTGATAAATGAGATAACCTACACCCCTTTTATGTCAGTAAATGTGATGAATGAGACAACCTGCACCCCTTGTATGTCGGTATATGTGATGAATGAGACAACCTACACCCCTTTTATGTCAGTAAATGTGATGAATGAGACAACCTGCACCCCTTGTATGTCAGTAAATGTGATGAATGAGACAACCTGCACCCCTTTTATGTCAGTAAATGTGATGAATGAGACAACCTGCACCCCTTTTATGTCAGTAAATGTGATGAATGAGACAACCTGCACCCCTTGTATGTCGGTATATGTGATGAATGAGACAACCTACACCCCTTTTATGTCAGTAAATGTAATGCATGAGACAACCTGCACCCCTTGTATGTCAGTAAATGTGATGAATGAGACAACATGCACCCCTTTTATGTCAGTAAATGTGATGAATGAGACAACCTGCACCCCTTGTATGTCAGTAAATGTGATAAATGAGATAACCTGCACCCCTTGTATGTCGGTAAATGTGATAAATGAGATAACCTGCACCTCTTGTATGTCGGTAAATGTGATAAATGAGATAACCTACACCTCTTGTATGTCGGTAAATGTGATAAATGAGATAACCTGCACCCCTTGTATGTCGGTAAATGTGATAAATGAGATAACCTGCACCCCTTGTATGTCGGTAAATGTGATAAATGAGACAACCTGCAGCTCTTGTATTTTTTTACAATAAAGAAGACGGTTCAAAGGGAACAAAAAAAGGGCAAAAATAAAAAGCCCACTACTCGATGCTGCCACAACAGACAATAGTGAAGAGTAGCCAAAAGAGAGGTCAACTTCGGGTGGAAAGGTGTCTTGATACACTCTTTTTGAAAGAGCTCAAGTCGTAGGCAGGAGGAAATACAGACAAAGAAAAGAATGGAGAAGCTGGCTAACTCTTGCATAAAGGATTTGGACAGCATAGGAATGAGTAGAAAGTCGCGTGTAGCGGGGCCTCGGGAGGTGGGGAGGCTTCCAGTTAGCAAACTCAGAAGTGCAGTCAGGGTGAAAATATCGATAGAAGATAGAAAGAGAAGCAACATGGTGGCGGAATTTAAGAGGTAGAAGGCTGTCAGTAAGAGGAGTGCTGATGAGACGAAGAGCCTTAGAATCCACTCTGTCCAAGAGAGCTGTGTGAGTGGAGCCCCCCTACACGTGAGATGCATATTCCATACGAGGGCGGACAAGGCCCCTATATATGGATAGCAACTGCGCGGGGGAGAAGAACTGGCGGAGACGATACAGAACGCGCATCCTCGAGGAAGCTGATTTAGTGAAAGAGGAGATGTGAAGTTTCCAGTTAAGAGTTTGAGTAAAGGATAGACGGAGGATGTTTAGTGTTGATGAAGGTGTCAGCTGAGTGTTGTCGAAGAATAAGGGATAGGTGTTTGGAAGATTGTGTCGAGTTGATAGGTGGAGAAATTGAGGTTTTGAGGCATTGAAGGACACAAGGTTCCTTTTACCCCAATCGGAAATTATAGCAAGGTCTGAGGTTAAGAGTTCTGCAGCCTCCAGTCTGGAGTCTCCCAATTCCTGTTGAGAGGGTCTACTGTTGAAAGAAATTGAATAATGCAGAGTGGAGTCGTCTGCGTATGAGTGGACAGGACATTTGTTTTTATGAAAAGAAGATCATTGATGAATAACAGTAAGAAAGTGAGAGATAGGACAGAGCCCTGTGGAACACCACTGTTCATAAGTTTAGGGGAAGAACAGTGACCGTCTACCACCGCAGATATAGAACGGCCGGAAAGGAAACTGGAGATAAAGGAACAGAGAAGGGGATAGAATCCGAAAGAGGGCAGTTTAGAAAGCAAAGATTTGTGCCAGACTCTATCGAAGGCTTTCGATATGTCTAACGCAACTGAGAAAGTTTCACCGAAACGGCTAAGAGAGGATGACCAAGAGTCAGTTAAGAGAGCAAGAAGATCGCCAGTAGAACGCTCTTTGCCGAACCCATACAGGCGATCAGAGAGAATGTCAGAAGTGGAAAGGTGCTTTTGAATCTTCCGGTTAAGGATTGATTCAAAAGCTTTATATAAACAAGAAAGTAAAGCTATACGACGTTAGTTTGAAGGGCTGGAACGGTCACCCTTCTTAGGCACAGGCTGTATGTAGGCGTACTTCCAGCAGGAAGGAAAGGTAGATGTTGACAGGCAGAGGCGAAAGAGTTTGACCAGGAGGGTAATTTCGATAAATTAGATAACCTGCTCTCCTTGTATGTCGGTAAATTTGATAAATGAGACAACCTGCACCCCTTGTATGTCAGTAAATGTGATAAATGAGACAACCTACACCTTTTATGTCAGTAAATGTGATAAATGAGACAACCTACACCCCATTTATGTTGGTAAATGTGATAAATGAGACAACCAGCACCCCTTTTATGTCAGTAAATGTGATAAATGAGACAACCTACACCCCTTGTATGTCAGTAAATGTGATGAATGAGACAACCTGCACCCCTTGTATGTCGGTAAATGTGATAAATGAGATAACCTGCACCCCTTGTATGTCGGTAAATGTGATAAATGAGATAACCTGCACCCCTTGTATGTCGGTAAATGTGATAAATGAGATAACCTGCACCCCTTGTATGTCGGTAAATGTGATAAATGAGATAACCTGCACCCCTTGTATGTCGGTAAATGTGATAAATGAGATAACCTGCACCCTTGTATGTCGGTAAATGTGATAAATGAGATAACCTGCACCCCTTGTATGTCGGTAAATGTGATAAATGAGATAACCTGCACCCCTTGTATGTCGGTAAATGTGATAAATGAGATAACCTGCACCCCTTGTATGTCGGTAAATGTGATAAATGAGACAACCTGCACCCCTTGTATGTCGGTAAATGTGATAAATGAGACAACCTGCACCCCTTGTATGTCGGTAAATGTGATAAATGAGATAACCTACACCCCTTGTATGTCGGTAAATGTGATAAATGAGATAACCTGCACCCCTTGTATGTCGGTAAATGTGATAAATGAGACAACCTGCACCCCTTGTATGTCGGTAAATGTGATAAATGAGATAACCTACACCCCTTGTATGTCGGTAAATGTGATAAATGAGATAACCTGCACCCCTTGTATGTCGGTAAATGTGATAAATGAGGTAACCTGCACCCCTTGTATGTCGGTAAATGTGATAAATGAGACAACCTGCAGCTCTTGTATTTTTTTACAACAAAGGAGACGGTTCAAAGGCAACAAAAAAAAGGGCAAAAAAAAAAAAGCCCACTACTCGAAGCTGCCACAACAGACAAGGGTGAAGAGTAGCCAAAAGAGAGGTCAACTTCGGGTGGAAAGGTGTCTTGATACACTCTTTTTGAAAGAGCTCAAGTCGTAGGCAGGAGGAAATACAGACAAAGAAAAGAATGGAGAAGCTGGCTAACTCTTGCATAAAGGATTTGGACAGTATAGGGATGAGTAGAAAGTCGCGTGTAGCGGGGCCTCGGGAGGTGGGGAGGCTTGCAGTTAGCAAATTCAGAAGTGCAGTCAGGGTGAAAATATCGATAGAAGATAGAAAGAGAAGCAACATGGTGGCGGAATTTAAGAGGTAGAAGGCTGTCAGTAAGAGGAGTGCTGATGAGACGAAGAGCCTTAGATTCCACTCTGTCCAAGAGAGCTGTGTGAGTGGAGCCCCCCTACACGTGAGATGCATATTCCATACGAGGGCGGACAAGGCCCCTATATATGGATAGCAACTGCGCGGGGGAGAAGAACTGGCGGAGACGATACAGAACGCGCATCCTCGAGGAAGCTGATTTAGTGAAAGAGGAGATGTGAAGTTTCCAGTTAAGAGTTTGAGTAAAGGATAGACGGAGGATGTTTAGTGTTGATGAAGGTGTCAGCTGAGTGTTGTCGAAGAATAAGGGATAGGTGTTTGGAAGATTGTGTCGAGTTGATAGGTGGAGAAATTGAGGTTTTGAGGCATTGAAGGACACAAGGTTCCTTTTACCCCAATCGGAAATTATAGCAAGGTCTGAGGTTAAGAGTTCTGCAGCCTCCAGTCTGGAGTCTCCCAATTCCTGTTGAGAGGGTCTACTGTTGAAAGAAGTTGAATAATGCAGAGTGGAGTCGTCTGCGTATGAGTGGACAGGACATTTGTTTTTATGAAAAGAAGATCATTGATGAATAACAGTAAGAAAGTGAGAGATAGGACAGAGCCCTGTGGAACACCACTGTTCATAAGTTTAGGGGAAGAACAGTGACCGTCTACCACCGCAGATATAAAACGGCCGGAAAGGAAACTGGAGATAAAGGAACAGAGAGAGGGATAGAATCCGAAAGAGGGCAGTTTAGAAAGCAAAGATTTGTGCCAGACTCTATCGAAGGCTTTCGATATGTCTAACGCAACTGAGAAAGTTTCACCGAAACGGCTAAGAGAGGATGACCAAGAGTCAGTTAAGAGAGCAAGAAGATCGCCAGTAGAACGCCCTTTGCCGAACCCATACAGGCGATCAGAGAGAAGGTCAGAAGTGGAAAGGTGCTTTTGAATCTTCCGGTTAAGGATTGATTCAAAAGCTTTATATAGACAAGAAAGTAAAGCTATAGGACGTTAGTTTGAAGGACTGGAACGGTCACCCTTCTTAGGCACAGGCTGTATGTAGGCGTACTTCCAGCAGGAAGGAAAGGTAGATGTTGACAGGCAGAGGCGAAAGAGTTTGACCAGGAGGGTAAATTTGATAAATTAGATAACCTGCTCTCCTTGTATGTCGGTAAATGTGATAAATGAAACAACCTACACCCCTTGTATGTCAGTAAATGTGATAAATGAGGCAACCTGCATCCCTTGTATGTCGGTAAATGTGATAAATGAGACAACCTACACCCCATTTATGTCGGTAAATGTGATAAATGAGATAATCTGCACCTCTTGTATGTCAGTAAATGTGATAAATGAGGCAACCTGCACCCCTTTTATGTCGGTAAATGTGATAAATGAGACAACCTGCACCCCTTTTATGTCGGTAAATGTGATAAATAAGATAACCTGCACCCCTTGTATGTCGGTAAATGTGATAAATGAGATAACCTGCACCCCTTGTATGTCGGTAAATGTGATAAATGAGACAACCTGCACACCTTTTATGTTGGTAAATGTGATAAATGAGATAACCTACACCCCTTTTATGTCGGTAAATGTGATAAATGAGACAACCTGCACCCCTTGTATGTCGGTAAATGTGATAAATGAGATAACCTGCACCCCTTGTATGTCAGTAAATGTGATAAATGAGATAACCTACACCCCTTGTATGTCGGTAAATGTGATAAATGAGACAACCTACACCCCTTGTATGTCGGTAAATGTGATAAATGAGATAACCTGCACCCCTTGTATGTCGGTAAATGTGATAAATGAGATAACCTACACCCCTTGTATGTCGGTAAATGTGATAAATGAGATAACCTACACCCCTTGTATGTCGGTAAATGTGATAAATGAGACAACCTACACCCCTTTTATGTCGGTAAATGTGATAAATGAAACAAGCTACACCCCTTGTATGTCGGTAAATGTCATAAATGAATTTTTTTTACAACAAAGGAGACAGCTCAGGGCAACAATAAAAAGTAAAAAATAATAAGAAAAAGCCCGCTACTCGCTGCTCACAAAAAGAATCCTAAGAGGTGGCCGAAAGAGAGGTCAATTTCGGGAGGAGAGGTGTCCTGATACCCTCCTCTTGAAAGAGTTCAAGTCGTAGGCAGGAGGAAATACAGAAGAAGGAAGATTGTTCTAGAGTTTACCAGCGTGAGGGATGAAAGAGTGAAGATGCTGGTTAACTCTTGCATAAGGGGTTTGGACAGTATAGGGATGAGCATGAGTAGAAAGTCACGTGCAGCGGGGCCGCGGGAGGGGGGGAGGCATGCAGTTAGCAAGTTCAGAAGAGCAGTCAGCATGAAAATATCGATAGAAGATAGAAAGAGAGGCAACATGGCTGCGGAAATTAAGAGGTAGAAGGCTGTCAGTAAGAGGAGGAGAGCTGATGAGACGAAGAGCCTTAGACTCCACTCTGTCCAAGAGAGCTGTGTGAGTGGAGCCCCCCCACACGTGAGATGCATACTCCATATGAGGGCGGACAATGCCCTCGTATATGGATAGCAACTGTGCGGGGGAGAAGAACTGGCGGAGACGATACAGAACGCCTAACCCCGAGGAAGCTGATTTAGTGAGAGAAGAGATGTGAAGTTTTCAGTTGAGATTTTGAGTTAAGGATAGACCGAGGATGTTTAGTGTTGAAGATGGTGACAGCTGAGTGTTGTCGAAGAATAGAGGGATAGTTGTTTGGAAGACTGTGTCGAGTTGATAGGTGGAAAAATTGGGTTTTTGAGGCATTGACGGACACAAGGTTCCTTTTACCCCAATCGGAAATGATAGTAAGGTGTGAGGTTAATCGTTCTGCAGCCTCCAGCCTGGAGCCATGTAATTCCGGTTGAGAGGATTCTCTGTCGAAAGAAGTTGAATAATGCAGAGTGGAGTCATCAGCGTATGAGTGGATAGGACAGTTTGTAATGGAAAGAGGATCATTGATGAATAACAGGAAGAGAGTGGGTGATAGGACAGAGCCCTGTGGAACACCACTGTTAGTAGGTTTATAAGAAGAACAGTGACCGTCTACCACATCAGAGATAGAACGGTCGGAAAGGAAACTGGAGATAAAGGAACATAGAGAAGCATATAAATTGAAAGAGGGCAGTTTAAAAAGCAAAGACCTGTGCCAGACTCTATCGAATTCTTTCGATATGTCTAGAGCAACTGAGAAAGTTTCACCGAAACGCCTAAGATAGGATGACCAAGAGTCAGTTAAGAGAGCTAGAAGATCACCAGTAGAACGCCCCTTGCGGAACCCATGCTGGCGATCAGATAGAAGATTAGAAGTGGAAAGGTGCTTTTGAATCTTCCGGTTAAGGATTGATTCAAAAGCTTTAAATAGACAGGAAAGTAAAGCTATAGGGCGGTAGTTTCAGGGATTGGAACGGTCACCTTTCTTAGGCACAGGCTGTACGAAGGCGTACTTCCAGCAGGAAGGAAAGGTAGGTGTTGACAGGCAGAGGCGAAAGAGTTTGACCAGGCAGGGTGTCAGCACGGAAGCACAGTTTTTAAGGACAATAGGAGGCACTCCATCAGGTCCATAAGCCTTCTGAGAGTTGAGGCCAGAGAGGGCATAGAAAGCATCATTAGGAAGAATCTTAATAACAGGCATAAGGGAGTCGGAGGGGGGATGAGTAAGAAGAATATGCCCAGAATCGCCCAGAGTGGAGTTGTTACAGAAAGTTTGAGCGAAGAGTTCAGCCTTAGAGATAGAAGAGACGGCAGTGCTGCCGTCTGGGTTAAGAAGAGGCGGGAACGAGGAAGAAGTGAAATTGGAGGAGATATTTTTGGCTAAGTGCCAGAAGTCTCTGGAAGAATTAGAGAAAGCAAGGTGTTGACATTAGCTATGGATAAAGAAGTTTTTGATCAGTTGAAGAATAGATTTGGCACGATTCCGGGCGGAAATGTAAAGCTCATGGTTAGCGGGAGTTCGAAGGCTCTGGTACCTTTTGTGAGGTGCCTCTCTATCTTTGACAGCACGAGAACAAGCGTGATTAAATCAAGGCTTTTTAGCATGGGGAGTAGAGAAAGTACGTGGAATGTATGCCCCCATTCCTGAAACAATCACCTCTGTGATGCGCTGGGCACACACAGAGGGGTCTCTATCCTGGACGCAGCAATCATTCCACGGGAAATCGGAAAAGTACATCCTCAAGTCGTCCCACCGAGCTGAAGCAAAATGCCAAAAGCATCGCCTCTTCGGTAGGTCCAGAGGGTGTACAGAAGCGATAGGACAGAATACAGAAATAAGGTTGTGATCGGAGGAGCCCAACGGAGAGAACAGTTTGACAGAGTAAGCAAAAGGGTTTGAGGTAAGGAAGAGGTCTAGTATTTAAGGCTGGTCTCCAAGCCGGTCGTGAATACGTGTAGGGTGTTGAACCAACTGCTGTAGGTCATTGAGGAGAGCAAAGTTATAGGCTTGTTCACCAGGCTGGTCAGTGAAAGAGGATGAAAGCCAAAGTCATAGCTGGGCGTTATCGCGATAAGTTATCGCGATACTTTATCGCTGATAACAAAATCGGATTATCGACCATCCGCTACTTATTTAAATATATATCGGTATCTTCGTTACTTTTGTAACCAAACTAGCGATAATCGCTACTTTTTTTCCACCTCTCAGAAAAAAACGTTGTCTCCCTATTGCGCATGCGTGGCCCGGTGTTGTATGAAAAAACTTCGGGGTATGAAATATCTTCGGTGATGAGATTTCATGCTTAGATCATGAAAATTAAAATACTAGGTTATTTTTTTATGCTACTCAAAAATCAATATATCATAGAGAAAAATCATTTAACTTTGCCCCAAAAATGATTATTCACTGCCTCAAATTTGATATTCCATATTTGTTTGTGACCATGCCATGATACTGAAGGCACCCGGTGTTGTGTTATTTGGTGTCCCATCGTCAAAAGCTGGCGCTTTTGTTTACAAACACTGGTCTCTCGTGAACTGTGCATGCTCAGACCATTAAGTGTAGACCTGTTCAGTCTCACAATGCTTTTTTAACACATTAAGAGTTGCTGGAAAGCTGAATCAAACATACAGTACCACCATCCTCGCTGTTTCTAGAACGACGTACACTCTGTACATATAAATACAACTCGTACAGAGTGTCGTTCTAAAAACAGCGAGGATGGTGGTAGTGGTACTATATGTCTGATTCAGCCTTCCAGCAACTCTTAATTACGGTTTAAAAGCTTTGTGAGACTGTACAGGTCTACGCTTGCTGGTCTGAGCATGCACCGTTCACGAGAGACCAGTGTTTGTAAACAATTTTTGACAGTGGGGACGCCAAATAACACAACCGATTCAGGCATTTTAGTATTACCGTCCACATGTACGTGTCAACGTGTGATTTTAAGGTTTTGTAAGTTTCCTAAAATACAGATAATGAAAATTTGAATTCATCAATGTTGTTCTATCTGAAATATCAATATAGTATCGTTTTCGCCTATCGGACTTATCGCTAGCTAGTATCGGAATTGTGGATTTATATCGGGTATCGGTTATCGGTTATCGCCTATATTTGTGTCTCTAGTTAACGAATATCGGTTATCGCCGTTAAGGTTTTTCATTATCAGTTATCGGTTATCGGGAATAAGGTTTTCTGTTATCGTGCCCAGCTATGGCCAAAGTTGGTGGTGAACATTGAAATCTCCCAGGATGGAGATTTCAGCGAAGGGAGAGTGGGTCAAGATGTGCTCCACTTTAGAATTCAGGTAGCCAAAGAATTTTACATAGTTAGTAGAGTTAGGTGAGATATAAACAGCACAGATGTATTTAGTAATAGATTGACAATGAAGTCTTAGCCAGATGGTGGAAAATTCTGAAGAGTCAAGGTCGTGGGCACGAGAGCAAGTGATGTCGTTGCGCACGTAGACGCAACATCCAGCTTTGGATTGAAATTGAGGATAGAGATAGTAGGAGGGAACAGAGTAGAGATTGCTGTCAGTCGCTTCAGAAACCAGTGTTTCTGTGAGGAAGAGAAGGTGAGGTTTAGAGGAGGAGAGATGGTGTTTCTCAGAATGAAAACTAAAACGAAGACCGCGAATGTTGCAGAAATTGAGAAGAAAAAGGTTCGAGTAGTTATCAAAACACCTCTCAGGTCGGCAGCCAGAAGGGGAGTCCTCCCCGGGGGAATTTGTGTCCCCCCCCCCCCAGGCGGGGACTCCGAGGTACTGTTGTTGAACGCCATTTTGAATTTTGAATTTTGGGAAAAGGTGTGTGTTGTGTGAATGTAGTGTGGTGTGGATATAGAGAGGATCTGTCTCTAGAGAGCATGCTGAACTACTCTCTGGTGTTGATGAGACAATAGGGAAACGGTTAATGAGGACATGGGTAGGGTCTTTGGAGGGCTTCAGCACCCACCTCACTTCCCATATATACCTCACCGGGAGTGGCTTGCGCCCGTTCGGTAGGTAACTGTAATAAATGAGACAACCTGCACCCCTTGTCTGTCGGTAAATGTGATAAATGAGATAACCTGCACCCCTTGTATGTCGGTAAATGTGATAAATGAGATAACCTACACCCCTTGTATGTCGGTAAATGTGATAAATGAGATAACCTACACCCCTTGTATGTCGGTAAATGTGATAAATGAGATAACCTACACCCCTTGTATGTCGGTAAATGTGATAAATGAGATAACCTACACCCCTTGTATGTCGGTAAATGTGATAAATGAGATAACCTTCACCCCTTGTATGTCGGTAAATGTGATAAATGAGATAACGGTATCTTGCTGAAATGTCGGTAAATGTGATAAATGAGATAACGGTATCTTGCTGAAATTCACCCATCTCCGTGTATTGAAACAAAGTGGAATATATAATTCAAGGGTACGAGACTCGACGCCACAGCGGGAAGACTCCTCTACGCCTCGCACTTACACGAAGTTATCTATAAACACTTGCGTGGCCAATAATGTTGAGGCCTTAGACTCCTAGCACCGACACACCACGGGCCTTCATTTCTTCATATAAAAGATTATTTTCCTTTTGTTAAAGAATTGAAGAGTTTGTCACGTGGTATCTGTCACCTTGTTAGTTTTGATCTGCAGTCCTTATATACCAATACTCCACTTGGAGAAACTATTACCATATGCATCAATGCACTATTTCAAGATAGTATTTGGCTTTGACAAGGAACAATTTCCTACGCTGTTGCCATTGTCCGTATAAGAGCTTCTTCATGCCAATAAGCACGTGCACACACACACACACACACACACAGGTCGATGGTGCAGCCGTGTACAGTCCTTTAGGTCCTACGCTTGCCGCCGTATTTCTATCATAGCACGAAAATAAATAAGTAAAGGAATGTTCGTGGGATTTCAAGCCACTCTTTTCCGTCGTTTTGTGGACGAAACATTTATAGTTTTCAGGGAAAAGGATCAGGTTCAGTTTCATTTAGCGCATCTCAGTTCTTCCCATGCTAACATAAAGTTTACTGCAGAAACTGAATATAATGATACAATGCAATTTCTTGACATTGATGTAAAGAAATTGCAACGGAATATTTTCTACATTGGTATATAGAATATAAACATTTACATTGTTAACCACAAAATTTTCTCCGTTTATCTCTATTTCCGGTAAAAGGAATTTGGTCCTTGTCACACTTGCTGCCAGGGCGTATAACATTTGCTCAAGTCACAGTACTTCAATCTGCACACTGAATTACAGTTCATCAAACAAGCCTTGTTTGCTATGGATTTAGTGATTTTTCTTTTGTATTTACATACCGGTAAACAATCAGAGGGACTATTCACAACGAGAGAGCCACAAGTCTCACCATTTGATTTTTTTTACAACAAAGGAGACAGCTCAAAGGCGCAAAAATAAACAATTATAAAAAAACGCTACTCGCTGCTCAAAAAGAATCTAAAGAGTTGGCCGTAAGAGTGGTAAATTTAGTGAGTAGATGTGTCCAGATACCCCTCTCTTGAAAGAGTTCAAGTCGTAGGCAGGAGGAAATACAGAAAAAGGAAGATTGTTCCAGAGTTTACCAGCGTGAAGGATGAAAGAGTGAAGATGCTGGTTAACTCTTGCATAAGGGGTTTGGACAGTATAGGGATGAGCATGAGCAGAAAGTCGTGTGCAGCGGGGCCGCGGGAGGGGGGGAGGCATGCAGTTAGCAAGTTCAGAAGAGCAGTCAGCATGAAAATATCGATAGAAGATAGAGAGGCAACATGGCGGCGGAAATTAGGAGGTAGAAGACTATCAGTAAGAGGAGGAGAACTGATGAGACGAAGAGCCTTAGACGCCACTCTGTCCGAGAGAGCTGTGTGAGTGGAGCCCCCCACACGTGAGATGCATACTCCATACGAGGGCGGACAAGGCCCCTGTATATGGATAGCAACTGTGCGGGGGAGAAGAACTAGCGGAGACGATACAGAACGCCCATCCTTGAGGAACCTGATTTAGTGAGAGAAGAGATGTGAAGTTTTCAGTTAAGATTTTGAGTTAAATATTGACCGAGGATGTTTAGTGTTGAAGATGGTGACAGCTGAGTGTTGTCGAAGAATAGGGGATAGTTGTTTGGAAGATTGTGTCGAGCTGATAGGTGAAGAAATTGGATTTTTGAGGCACTGAAGGACACAAGGTTCCTTTTACCCCAATCGGAAATGATAGTAAGGTCTGAGGTTAAGCTTTCTGCAGCCTCCTTCCTGTAGTCATGTAATTCCGGTTGAGGGGGTCTTCTATTGAAAGAAGTTGAATAATGCAGAGTGGAGCCATCAGCGTATGAGTGGATAGGACAGTTTGCTATGGAAAGAAGATCATTAATGAATAACAGGAAGAGAGTGGGTGATAGAACAGAGCCCTGTGGAACACCACTGTTAATGGGTTTATGAGAGGAACAGTGACCGTCTACCACAGCAGAGATAGAACGGCCGGAAAGGAAACTGGAGATAAAGGAACGTAGAGAAGGATAGAATCCGAAAGAGGGCAGTTTAGAAAGCAAAGACTTGTGCCAGACTCTATCGAAGGCTTTCGATATGTCTAGTGCAACTGAGAGTTTCACCGAAACGGCTAAGATAGGATGACCAAGAATCAGTTAAGAGAGCAAGAAGATCGCCAGTAGAACGTCCCTTGCGGAACCCATACTGGCGATCAGATAGAAGGTTAGAAGTGGAAAGGTGCTTTTGAATCTTCCGGTTAAGGATTGATTCAAAAGCTTTAGATAGACAGGAAAGTAAAGCTATAGGGCGGTAGTTTGAGGGATTGGAACGGTCACCTTTCTTAGGCACAGGCTGTACGAAGGCATACTTCCAGCAGGAAGGAAAGGTAGATGTTGATAGGCAGAAGCGAAAGAGTTTGACCAGGCAGGGTGACAGCACGGAGGCACAGTTTTTAAGGACAATAGGAGGCACTCCATCAGGTCCATAAGACTTCTGAGAGTTGAGGCCAGAGAGGCCATAGAAAACATCATTAGGAAGAATCTTAATAACAGGCATAAAGGAGTCGGAGGGGGGATGAGTAAGAGGAATATGCCCAGAATCGTCCAGAGTGGAGCTGTTACAGAAAGTTTGAGTGAAGAGTTCAGCCTTAGAAGTAGAAGAGACGACAGTACTGCCGTCTGGGTTAAGAAGAGGCGGGAACGAGGAATAAGTGAAATTGGAGGAGATATTTTTGGCTAAGTGCCAGAAGTCTCTGGAAGAATTAGAGAAAGCAAAGTGTTGACATTAGCTATGGATAAAGGAGTTTTTGGTAAGTCGAGGAATAGATTTGGCACGATTCCGGGCGGAAATGTAAAGGTCATGGTTAGCGGGAGTTCGAAGGCTCTGGTACCTTTTGTGAGCTGCCTCTCTATCTTTGACAGCACGAGAACAAGCGTGATTAAACCAATACTTTTTAGCATGAGGAGTAGAGAAAGTACGTGGAATGTATGCCTCCATTCCAGAGACAATCACCTCTGTGATGCGCTGGGCACACACAGAGGGGTCTCTATCCTGGAAGCAATAATCTTTCCACGGTAAATCTGAAAAGTACATCCTCAGGTCGTCCCACCGAGCTGAAGCAAAATGCCAGAAGCATCACCTCTTCGGTGGGTCCAGAGGGTGTACAGGAGCGATAGGACAGAATACAGAAATGAGGTTGTGATCGGAGGAGCCCAACGGAGAGAACAGTTTGACAGAGTAAGCAGAAGGGTTAGGGGTAAGGAAGCTTATTGGTAAAAGTAGCTTTTTCCTCTGAAGTTTTTTTTTACAGCAAGGGAGGCAACTCGAGGGCAAAAAACAAAGACAGGAACGTAAAGTCCCGCTAGACGCTGCTCTGGCAAAATAGAATAGAACGAGAGGCCAGAAGAGAGGTCAGTTTCGGGTGGAGAGGCGTTCTGATGCTCCTCTCTGGAAAGAGTTCAAGTCATAGGCAGGAAGAAGTACAGACGAGGGAAGGCTGTTCCAGAGTCTAGCAGAGGAAGGGGCAACATAATGAAGATGCTAGTTAACTCTTGTATGAGGGATTTGGACAGCATAGGGATGAGCAACAGTGGAAAGTCATGCGCAGCGGGGCCGCGGGAGGAGGGGAGGCATCCCATTAGCAAGTTCAGAGGAGCAGTCAGCGCGAAAGTATCGATAAAAGGTTGAAAGAAGTGCAACACTGCGGCGCAATTTAAGAGCTAGAAGACTGCAGGTAAGAGGAAGGGAGTTGATGAGACGAAGAGCCTTAGACTCCCCTCTGTCCAGGAGAGCTGTGTGAGTGGAGCCCCCCACACGTGAGATGCATACTTCATCTGGGGGCGGACAAGGCCTCTGTATATAGACATCATCTGAGAGGGGGAAAATATCTGGCGGAGACGATAAAGAACGCCTAACATCGAGGAAGCTGATTTTGCGAGAAAGAGATATGAGGTTTCCAGTGAAGATTATGAGTTAATTAAGGATAGACCGAGAATGTTTAGTGTAGAAGAAGTTGACAGTTGAGTATTGTCGAAGAATAGGGGATAGTTGTTTGAAAGATTGTGTCGAGTTGACACTCTTGACAAGTGGAGAAACTAAGTTTTTGAGACGTTGAAGGATACCAAGTTCCTCCTGCCCCAACCAGAAATGACAGCAAGATCTGAGGTTCAGCGTTCTGCAGTGTCCAGTCTAGAGGCTTGTCATTCGTGTAGGGAGGATCTTATGATAGATAATGTTGAGTGATGCAGAGTAGGAGGAGTACGAGTGGATAGGACAGTTTGTTTTGGAGATATCATCAATGAACAACAGAAGTGTGGGATATAAAATAGAGTCCTGTGGTACACCACAGTTGACAAGTTTAGGGGAAGAAGAGTGACCGTCTGCCATAGCAGAGACAGATC
This sequence comes from Eriocheir sinensis, assembly GCF_024679095.1. Taxonomy (NCBI): domain Eukaryota; kingdom Metazoa; phylum Arthropoda; class Malacostraca; order Decapoda; family Varunidae; genus Eriocheir; species Eriocheir sinensis. Next base: position 28,769 of record NW_026110628.1, on the reverse strand, counting down.
GGCCAGAAAGGAAACTGGAGATAAAGATCCAGAAAGAGGGATAGAATCCGTAGGAGGATAGTTTGGACAGGAAAAAATTGTGCCAGACCCTATCAAAAGCTTTTGAGATGCCTAAAGCAGCAGCGAAAATTTCATCGGAACAGCTGAAAGAGGTTTACCAGGAGTCAGCTATAGAAAGACAGGATCACCAGTAGAATGCCTTTTGCGGAACCCATACTGGCGATCAGATAGAAGGTGAGAAGTTGACAGATGCATAAAAATTTTCCGGTTAAGGATTGACTCAAAAGATTTAGAAAGACAGGAAAGTAAACGTCTAGGACGGTAGTTTGAGTGATTGGTACAGTCACTCTTCTTAAGCACAGGCTGTATGAAGGCTTACTTCCAGTAGGAAGGAAAGATAGATGTTGAAAGGCAGAGGCGAAAGAGTTTGAGCAGGCAGGGAGTCAACACGGAAGCACAATTTTTAAGGACAATAGGAGGCACTCCATCGGGCCCGTAAGCCTTCTGAGGGTTGAGGCCGGACAGGGCATAGAAAACATCACTCCTAAGAATTTTAATGACAGGCATAGTGGTGTCAGAAGGGGGAGGAGTGGGAGGGATATGCCCTGCATCGTCTAGAATTGAATTTATAGAGAAGGTTTGAGCTAAGAGTTCAGCCTTTGAGACACATGTGACAGCTGTGCTGCTATTGTGACAAAGTGGAGGTGAGAAAGATGAAGAAGTCAAATTGTTAGATAGCCAGGTGCCAGAAGTCTCTGGAAGAATTAGAGAAAGGATGGTTTTGACATTTTCTATTGATGACGGGGTTTTTGGTTAGCTGGAGAAGAGATTTGGCACGATTCCGGGAGGAGGTGTAAATATTATGATTAGCATTAGTGCGAAGGCTCTGGTACCTTTTGTGAGCTGTCTCTTTATTTATTATAGCACGAGAACAAGCGTGCTTGAACCAAGGATTTTGCGTGAGGAGTAGACAAAGAGCGTGGAATGTGTTAAATGAACATTGAAATATCCTAAGATGGAGATTTTAGCGAGGGAGTGTGAGTCAAGATGTGCTCCGCTTTGGAATTGAAAGTGAAAGATTTTTACACAGAAGGTTGACTTAGGTGAGCGACAAACAACACAGATGTACTTAGTAATGGAATGATGGTGGAAAATTCTGAAGAGTTAAGGTCATGGGCACGATAGCAAGTTATGTCGTTGCTTTAAGAGGCGCAATATTCAGCTTTGAATTGAAATCAAGGATAGAGTTAGTAGAAAGGAACAGAGTAGAGATTACTGTCAGTGGCCTCTGAGACCTGGGTTTCGGTTAGGAAGCGAAGGAGTGGTTTGAGTAGGAGGAGTGTGCTCCTCGGAATGGAAGTTAGAGCAAAGACCGCGAATGTTGCAAAAGTTGGAAGAGTTATCAGGACACCTCTTATGGTCGGCGCCAAAAGGGAGCCCAGTGTGGGGTCATTTTTGGTTCCCTCCCCCAGACGGGGACTCCGAGGCAGTGTTTCTTTCAGCCATAGTAATTTTTTGAATTATGAAAAAAAGAAGGAGGAAGTGATGTGCGCGAATGTAGTATGGTGTAGAAAGAGAGAGGATTTGTCTTTAGAGAGCATGCTGAACTGCTCTCTGGTGTTGATGAGACAACAGAGAAACGGAAAGTGAGGACATGGGAGGGTCCTTGACAGGTTTGCAGCACCCTCTCGGCCCTCTTATATATCTCACCGGGAGTAGCTTACGCCCGATTCGGCAGGTGTCTAACTGTCTCTTCTCTCCCTGGATGAGTTATTATGTGACTTTTATTCTTAGATAAATGTTAGGGTGATTTTTAAACCTGGGAAAATAATAGGTAGCTCACCCTTTTCAAATTGAAAGATTCGATCCCTAACGAGCTGCAGGCATCTGTGGTCTGCATTTGCATTATGCTGAGAGGGGCGGCTGAGTGGTCACCGTGCGGGCGCGGCAGGTTCGCGTCCCGCCCCTCGCCACAAACAAGCTGGCAATTTTTCAGTCATCGCCGAGTGGCCTAAGACTACCTACATTCTGACCTGAAGACCACCTATCAACCCGGACTCTAAATTATCTTTAAAAAGAAGATCAAAGGTGACCTCTGGGGAGCAGCACTGGCCAAACAAGATGGCACCACTATAAACACTTGCCAGCACCATACCGGGCTACGGCCAGCCACCGGGCCCCACCAAGAAAGCCAACCCCAGTCATAGGAGAAATAAAAAAAAAGGCATACGAAGCGCCAATCTAGAATTCGAATCATGGCGGTAGAATTGGTGGAGTCGCCACGGGCCGCTAATCCCGCTGAACGAGGTGAAGCCGCCGACCAGTCACTAACTGCCACTCCCGCCGTCACGATGGCGCTAACCCGGGTGAGAGCTCTCGCCCACCGCCGTGGTTACTGCCTCCAGGCCACGTCTTGCCCATTGAGACAGTGTTGTTTTTTATTGCCGCACACTTACTGATGCGGTAGAACAATTTCATAAATACTAATAAAATTTTCTACATAATAAATGGAAACAGAAACCAATTTCAAGATTCTGCAAGCTGATCCCACCACTAACTCACTGATGTTTCTTTGCTTACCTGTTTATCTGCCACTAACCAGCAATGACAGTCGGAGTGTTCCTAATTTTAGCAGCTTTTAAAGCTCTCTGTAAACTTTTCCGGGATAGAAATACCTCATATGTCAATGGGTTTCAGCAACAGCTTTGAGTAACTATGCTGATGGTCTCGTAGCTGAACTAGAAATGATTCTACTAGGGTCATTCTACACCACGGAAACCCAGGTGGCCTGTGACCTGACCAGCCTGACCTGACTGAACACCTGACATTTGCCAGGTATCCCCCATCGTGAGGGCGAGAGGATGACAGTTAACGACAGTACGGCGGCTTCACTGGTCAGGGGCTGAGGTCGACTCGACCCATTGTACCTCCGCGGTTCGAACCTGTGAACACGTGGCCAGATCGGTTCGAGCCACTAAACGTTTACGGGTCTGTGTCACAGTTTTGCGAGAATAACATTTTAACAGAGCGTCGGACACAGATGGAATTCTGGGGGAGGATGTTTGAGACCCCGACCTTATTGGCTAAAATAGGCCTAGGTGCCAAATGTGGATGATTACGGCACTTGTAGGAGTAACTTTAGGGCAAACTTCGCTAAAATATACGGGCACGGGCAGCGAGGCCAGGTGTGTCGACATGTGTGTACCGCCTCTCGTTCATGTCGTGACGTCGACGTGACGTTTAACTATGACGTAGTAGTAATCACCGACTCAACCAGCAGTCGTCTCTCTCTCTCTCTCTCTCTCTCTCTCTCTCTCTCTCTCTCTCTCTCTCTCTCTCTCTCTCTCTCTCTCTCTCTCTCTCTCTCATACACACACACACATTAACAATAGCTCAGCCCTGTACATAGGGATGCTGCTAGGGATGATGAACTGAGGGCCAGGCCAGGTGGCAGGGGGCGTGGCGGGACGTAACAAGCAGGGCGAAGTGGTAAAATGGTTAACAACCGCTGCTCTACGTTATACGCATGCAGCACCAAAGGCCGTGTTTTCCAGGCAAGGGATGAGTAGTTTCCTGCGAGTGAAACTCAAATAACATTTTCATATGAGCATCATCCCTATGTACAGGGCTGAACTATTGTTACTGTGTGTGTGTGTGTGTGTGTGTGAGAGAGAGAGAGAGAGAGAGAGAGAGAGAGAGAGAGAGAGAGAGAGAGAGAGAATTGCCGGTTGAGTCGGTGATTACTACTACGTCACAGTTAAACGTCACGTCGACATAACGCCATGAATGAAAGGCGGTGCACACATGACACTCCTGGCCTCGCTGCCCGTGCCCGCATATTTTAGCGAAGTTTGCCCTAAAGTTATTCCTAGAAGTGCCGTCATCATCCACATTTGGCACCTAATTGGGTCGGGGTCTCAAACTTTCTCTCCCAAAATAGCATCAATGTCCGACGCCCTGTGAAAATGCTATTCTCGAAAACTGTGTGACACGACCCCGGACACGTTTAGCCTAGGTTAAAAAACATCCCGGTTACTAGCGTTCAGCAGAAGCATTTTAGCTGAACCACCGTCCAGTGCTGCCCGTGAGCACTCGCAGCTCTATGATCACGCCGTTAGAATAGGTTCCTTTTCAGTCTCCCCTGTGCACTCCCGTGCGTGCGGCGGGGCTCCCGATTGTCGAGTCCTTTCCCGCGTCACCCACAGGCCACCGCTGGCTGACAACCAGCGACCACTGGACCTCCTACGCCTGCAAGGTAGGACAGGTTGTGTCTTATTGGGCCTCGTTTTTCATCCCTGGAACAATCAGAGTGCATGACTGCGGCACCAAATTGATGGATGAATCGCACATAATTATGAAGGTTGGATCACGAACAGTGTTTTTGCAACTTTGTTTTTGAAACATGAGTTTCCTTTTCCCTCATGAATTTGGAGGTGCCGAGCATGTTTTTCATCCACGTATATTTCCTTCATCCGAGGTGTGTGTTGAGCTCTTTCTTCATTTGCAAACATTCCTTTACGTTCTGTTTTGAGAATATTGGAATTAGTTTTTTTTCTTTTTCGCGTCATAATTTCACGTATTTTTGGGTTAATCCTTATAGGTGATCCTCCCCTGGCACCTACAACACCACGGAGGCTCCCGATTATGGTTCTTTCAATGCTTTATTCACAACTGCAGACAGATTGCAAATCGATGCTACCAAAGCCGTTCAGCACAAAGTTAAATCTTGAAAGTTACCTTAGAGATACGGTGCTGTTGTCACTGATATCAGCATTGCCAAATTATCGTACTCAGTGCATTGCATTTTTGTAGTTTCTGACCGATAACTATAGCAAAAGAGAACGAAACCCATCAATATTTAACAGTTTTAGCGCTAACTTTAATTTCCTATCGTTATTTGTGTGGTTACGACAGTCTTCAAGCCTAAAAATGATAAATGCAATGTTCCGTGTACGACAATTTGGCAACGTTGACCGACATACGTACGAAATGTAGCTATAGTCTGTCCAAATTAACTTGGCCAATTTGCACCGAGAAGCCCCTCCCCCATTCTGCTAAGCTCCGCCCCCCTTTCACCTGATTGGCTGTTCATGACGTCATACATTGTATAAAAGACACGTACCAGATATATATGATTGAGATAATGTAAGTAGTTTCATAATTACAAAGTATTCGTAATATAATTGAATAACTGAACCCTACTTTAATAATCAATGCCATCACCTAAGAAACAAAGTATAATTATAATAGTGCCAGTTTTAAAGGGAGAACGGGTCCTTCAAAACACGCACTGAAGGCGATGATAGTAGGCTATCTATAAGGTAATGCACACTTTTCGTCATTATTTCTTACACATCTCTTCCACACAGGCATATTAAATATAATCACACAATTAATGGGCAGGGGTAAGAAAAGACTGAGTAGAAGTGGTTAAGGTGTTACAGAGGGTGGACAGGAGAACTGTTCTATAGAGGATGATTGCAACACACACACACACACACACACACACACACACACACACACACACTGTTACGGCCGGGCTTCTCCCGACCTTCATTTTTTTATTCATTTAGCGACACGGTGGGGTCACCCACCGTGGCCTGCTGTGTGACCCTTTGTTCTGTGGTATGTCCACCCACGCCGACCCAGCATGAACTGGACATTTCCGGTTTTGGGGAGCGGCATAGTGACCACCCGGAATCTGTGGAATATTCCACCAGCCGTTCCTTGTTCTGGGCCATAGCAACCGCCCCGCGCGACGACCCGGGGTCAGTGTTGCCACCGGGCTGTTCTTTTCATTTATATCTCTTCTACTCGTTTCCAATGTATTGTAACATAGTATGTATATTTATTTTATGTTTAGGTTAGGATTTATTTATTGTATTTCAAATATGTATTTTGAGCGGTCGTGGGGGAGTTTTTGTCCCGCACCGCCGGAGACGTCTGGCAGCCCGCTCGTAGGCGGCGAGGCGGCAGTCACCCCAATATAAGGAGTGACCCGAGGTCACTCCTCCTTCCCTTGTTTGTTCCCGTTCACGTCGGTATAGAAGGGAGGCCGGCTCCTCTCTCTCCCCTTTTGTGTCCCTGCAGCGCCTTCTGCAGTTTTTCCACGCCTGAAAGCGTGTGTTTTCTTTTACGGGAGAGAGAGAGTCGTTAGTGTTTTAAGGTAAGGTTTTTATTTTGTGTGTGTGCTTTTCTTGTGCCATTGTTTAGCGTTTCCGTGTTTATCACGCTTTTGCCTTTGTGTTCAATGCTGCCCCTCGACCACGTGTTTGCAATAGTGTTTTGTGCTTACGTTGTGTTATTTGATTCATGTTTTTAAAGGAGTGTTTGCTAAGGCAATCTTGGGTTTTTAAGTTCTTTTGTAATTAATATAAATATTAACATTTCTAAATATATAGTCTTTAGTTCTTTTGCGTTTCCGTTACACCATTTCCTTAGTTTTAAGTTATTCATTTTCCTTTTATTGTTGTTCGATTAAGGGGAAAAGAACGTAGTGTTTTGGGGCCTGACCAACCCAGTTTTGTTTTGTCTTTGTTTTTTTTTGTAACTTTTCCCAAGACCCCTGACCACATCAGTGTTACGACACTGGTGACGTAACAACACACACACACACACACACACACACACACACACACACACACACACACACACACACACATATATATATATATATATATATATATATATATATATATATATATATATATATATATATATATATATATATATATATATATATATATATATATATATATATATATATATATATCAGGGGTGGATCAAATACAATTGTATTTGTATTTGAATTGTAATTAAGTACATTTTTAATGTATTTGTATTTGTACTTTGGCAGCCAGAGAAAAAGTATTTTGTATATGTATTTATTTTTCGAGTCAAAACCATTTGAGGAGGATATACACACTCGAAGTGAGTGAGTGAGTGAGTGAGTGAGTTGGTTGGTTTTGGGTGGGTGGGTGGGTGGGTGAGTGAGTGAGTTGGTTGGTTTTGGGTGGGTGGGTGGGTGAGTGAGTGAGTGAGTGAGTGAGTTGGTTGGTTTTGGGTGGGTGGGTGGGTGAGTGAGTGAGTTGGTTGGTTTTGGGTGGGTGGGTGGGTGAGTGAGTGAGGTGGTTGGTTTTGGGTGGGTGGGTGGGCGGGTGAGTGAGTGAGTGAGGGGGTGGGTGGTAGGTAGGTAGGTAGGTTTATTGCCATAACACAAAGTCACTTATAAATTTACAAAGTCAGATATTGACGCACAGTCTGCTTAGCCGAAGCTTCCTACAGACTGGGATGAACGAATATATGGTAGATTTATTGTAGGCATACTGTATCAGCGTATATCCACACACACAAAAAAATGTATTGATGCTTCATAGATTTGCATCCACATGCACGCATACTCGTAAACGCACACAAACATACATATACATTCACACATACATTCCTATACATACATACATATACATACATACATATATATACATATACATACATAAAACATACACACATGCACATGTACAGTCGTGGGACACAAGTGATGACACAGTTTCCAAAGTGTTTCGGACGCCGCTAGCGAAAGACGGCAACTATCCAGCACTGCTACATTCGAGTTATATGTAACGTATGTGTGTGGGTGTGTGGGTGTGTGCAAGGACCAAAGAGTGTGTGTGGGTGTGAGAGAGATTATTTAAGTTTTTTTTTTACGAAACTGAGAGCATCAACTGCACGACAATTATGTTTCTTTAAAAAAAATTGTTATGAATGCTCTCGTTTCCACGAGTGCACGCTCTGTAATAAGATTCTTTACATTCCATAAGCTAAATACTTGCTTGGCTTTGGTCGCCTGTGTGCATTCTGGAGAGAGAGAGAGAGAGAGAGAGAGAGAGAGAGAGAGAGAGAGAGAGAGAGAGAGAGAGATTAATTTCTCTATAAAAAAGTCACTGCAAAATAATAGCCTACTTTTCTTAAATGCATAATAATAGCTTAGTGTTCGTAAATGCAAAGTAACAGCCTAGTTTCATAAATGCGAGTGAATCGTTTAGTATTCTTAAATGCAAAATAATAGCTTTGTAATTACATTCAGTTCATAATGGCCTACTAGTTTCTTAAATCCGCCGGCTGGCATAGTCGATGACGTCATTGCATAACATCGTCAAGCGAGAGTTAAATGGTGGTATCTTTATATATTTTTAGACCATATCAGAATATTTGTGCACGTTATCAATGTTTTCTTAGTATCTTCTTAGTGAGGACGTTGCAGGAATGAATACAACATTTATTCAAATGCATAATAGCGTTGTAAACAACTTTAGCTGTCACGGACTAAATTTGAACGAAATGTAAAGAGACATTTTCGTCCGCGAATTTAAAAGTTGTTATCAGTGTGCACAACTGACAAATTCATATCTAATAAATTATGTAGAGTGTATATGTAGTGACATATCTGAACATTAGCCTCCTTCCATGCGGTGTATATATTTTAAAGTCGGGGCCGGTGAACGAAACTCAGTGGACAGTGTGTCATCACTTGTGTCCCACGATTGTACGTACATATACCTATATATCAAACCTTTTACTATACACCAAATATATAGAAATCTCATTCATTCTGACAATTAATTAAATGATTTTTATTCTATTTTTGAATGTCGAAAGATTACAGGTTAACATAAGATTTTTTAAATGTGTTGGCAGTGAGCTCCATATTCGTGGACAGGCAACGCTATTACTATAGAGAGATGTATTAAATCGCGGGACATGAAGATTTGTACTGTTTTCTCTTATTACTCTTTGTCGATCTATTAATGAGAAGATTAAAGAGTCTGTTTCCTTAATGGTTTTAAATATCAATAACAGCAAGAGATATTTATGAATTGAGCCGATATTCAACAAATTATGTCTAGAAAATATTTATGAAGTTGAACTGAATTTTCTAACGAAAAATATACATCAGAATACCTTTTTCTGTGCTACTACTAATTTATTTAGAAAAGAAGGCCAAGTACAGCCCCACACAGAAATGCAATAATGGAGGAAGGGATAGGCGAGCGTGTAGTAGATGCTTAACATGGCGTCAGGTGTTAGCTGTTTTCTTACTTTATACAATATACCACAAGTCATGGAAAGTTTTAAACAAACTTCCTTTATGTGATGGCTCCAACCTAGATGTTCATCTACATGTACGCCAAGAAATTTAGTGTGCTCCACTCGCTCTATCCGTTCCCCATCAAGCACCACTGGAGGCAGAGGCTGATGAACAGATCGGTTCTGAAATAATATAAAATTTGTTTTGCTGACATTCAATTTTAACCCATTATTTTTAATCCACTGATGTACATGACTGAATTCATTGTTCAAACTTGTGTACAAATTATTTAAGTTTTTATTTATCATTAAAAGTTGTATCATCTGCGTAGATTGTGAATTTAAATTTAGAGCTATAATAGACTATATCATTTATGTAGATTAAAAAGAGAAGAGGACCTAAAACAGAACCCTGTGGAACCCCTGATCAAATGTTTTTATTGGCTGAGTATTCATCATTACAATAAACAATTTGTTTTCTGTTGCTAATATAACTTTGAAATAAATTCAGCGGCAAACCCCTGATCCCAATACTTTTAAGTTTATGTAGAAGTATCTCATGATTTAAAGAATCAAAAGCCTTGGATAAATCAAGAAAAAGGCCAACAACATGGTACTTTTCATCTAAAAACTTGTTCACATATGACGCTAACTGTAATAAGGCAGATTCAGTGGAGTGATTAGCACGATAACCGTGTTGAGAACTAGAGAGGAAACTGTGCTGTTCTAAGTAGTTTGCAAGGCGGTGTGCTATAATGTTCTCTAAAATCTTGCTTAATATTGGTAAAATCGATATAGGACGATAGTTGTTAACTTCTGTTCGATCACCTGACTTGTGTAGGGGAATAACTTCAGCTTTCTTTAGTTCATCTGGAAAGACACCTGTTCGAAGGCTTAGGTTAAAAATATGGGCCAAAGGAACCAATAAAAATGAAGCTGCATGTTTTATTACTTTGGGTGATATATAATCGATACCAGAAGATGTTGATTTAATCGAATTAATATATTTCTCAATTTCTGTTGGGTTTGTTGGACTTAGAAAAAATGAAAAATTAGGCGCACTGGGTAGATATTTTTTTAAGTTGTCATTAATGTCTCCTATAGATTCATTGTTACCGAGATTTAAGAAGTGATCATTAAATTTACTACTTACATTATCACATGATTGCTTTAACTCAATTTGATGTGTTTTAACATTTGAAGACCTACCAAGAACACAATTAATGATTTTCCAATGTGATTTAGGGTTACCTTGATTTGATTTTAATTCATTTTTATAATAAGTTTCTTTAGCTAGTCTTAATAAGGAAGTTAATTTATTTATGTATTTACGGTATGTTTCGTTGTAGGTTAAGGGCCACTTGGCCGCTAAGCGCTCTAATCTGTTTCTCTCACGAATACTATTTTTCAAGGCTGGTGTAACATAAGGACTTACTTCATTTTTGTTATTTATTCTAACTTGTTTGACAGGAAAATGTTTTTCCTATAGCTCTTTGAATATTTGGTAAGATATATTATAAGATTCATTTGGGGAATTACTCTGTAAGACTTGAGACCAGTCAACATGACTCAACTCATTCGAGAAATATATAAGTGATAATTCTGAACAAATTCTTAAATTTTTGTAAATGGGCAAAATTTGCATATGATTTTGTAGTTTAAATTGGGATAATGTAGGGAAGTGATCTGATAAGTCAGTTTCTATTATAAAGTTACTAATATTAAATTCTATATCAGTAGTCCATAAGTGATCTAATAATGAAGCTGTGTTATCCGTGACTCTTGTTGGTTTAGTTATTACAGGAAGCAGAGAAAAGGAATACATAAGTGTAATGAATTCATATACAAAATTGTTATTGTAATCAATCAAATCTAGATTAAAATCTCCAAGTATAAATATTGCAGTGAATGTTTTATCAAATATAGTCGTTAAAATGTCCAATAATGCATCGAGGAAGATATTTTTGCCTCCACTTGGTGGCCTGTATATGCAAACACACAAACATAATTTATCAAAAATCTTACATTCAACACCTAGACGTTCAATGGAATTATTACATGATGAAAAAATATTCTGACAATGTTGATCTGTACTTACTAGCAACATACAACGCCACTCCTCCCCCATACCTATTTCCGCAAGTAGCAAACATATTATAACCTGGTATTTGATACATGGGAATTAGTTGTTGATCTAATCTCACTTCAGTAAAAGCTATAACATCTAATTTGGAGTAAGTATTGGTTTGAGACAGCACTATGTCAGTAAACGTTTGTAAATTAGCAGGAATAGAGCGCATATTAAGATTCAAAATATTAAAGTTGTTATTACTTAAAGATTTCAATGAGTCAAGAAACGTGTAGTTTGAATCAGGAATTTTCATATGACGTAACTTGTTAAATTAATACTTAAATCACTGTTGTATTTATCATCTAGTATAATAAGAGGATTAAAATGCTGATTACGGAAATTATACGAACAATGTACATTTGTATTAATACAAAGTGTGTGAGTGAGTGAGTGAATGAGTGAGTGAGATTTTGCCAAAGCCTTCGACAAAGTCCCGCACAAAAGACTGACATTATAATTGAAATACTTCGGTATTTCAGGACCTATTATTCACTGGATCACTGCATTTCTTACTAACTGAGCTCAACGTGTTCTTCTTGACGGACTTTCATCTGACACAGTCCCTGTTTCTTCAGGTGTCCCACAAGGCACCGTTCTAGGCCCCCTTCTTTTCCTTCTGTACATTAACGATCTTCCACTGTCAATGCCTATCTCTTTCACTAGACAATTTGCCAACGATAGTTTACTGTTTAGAGCAGTAAAGACTACTGACGACAAAAAGACTTGGACGCCCTCCAGCGGTGGGAGCGCACCTGACAGATGCACTTCCGACCAGACAAGTGCAAACTGCTAAGATTCACCAGAGCACACAACCCCATCCATCACATTTACACTCTCCATAATTCAGAACTAGAATCAGTCCACACACGCAAGTATCTTAGTATCCACCTATCCACTAATCTTAAGTTCAACTCCCACATAGACCACATCAGTGCCACAGCCAAACGAACGCTGGGGTTCCTGAGGAGGAATTTACATAACTGCAAACCTGACATTAAACGCATAGCTTATGACACACTTGTGAGACCAACACTGGAATACTGTTCCACGGTGTGGGATCCTTACACACGCAGAAACATTGATAGGTTAGAACAAATCAACACCAAGGCGGCAAGGTTCATTACAAACAATTACACTCGAACGTCTGGCTTCAAAACACGGATCAAACAACAGATAAACATGGAACCTCTTCACTTACGCTGACAAGCACACAGACTTAAACTTATGTACAAGATCACAAACACTCACATTGACATTGACCCACATACATATTCACACAACGCAAACAGTCAACGTACTCGTAACACACACGTCCATAAATACCAAACATATCACACCAACACTGACGCATACAAGCACTCATACTTTACACGCACCATACACCGCTGGAACAGCCTCCCTCAACAGACTGCGGTACAATAGACTTATTTAGAAAACAAATACACACTCACTTGTCACCACAACACACCAACACTAACAATTACACTTGATTCACTTCCCTCCCCTGCACACTCGGCTCCCCCAACAGCCAACACAAATATGCGTGTTATGCACTGTACGGCTGCCCGGCGCATCATGTATCCAGATCCAGATCCAGTGAGAGAGAGAGAGAGAGAGAGAGAGAGAGAGAGAGAGAGAGAGAGAGAGAGAGAGAGAGAGAGAGAGAGAGAGAGAGAGAGAGAATCAAATAGAGAGAGAGAGAGAGAGAGAGAGAGAGAGAGAGAGAGAGAGAGAGAGAGAGAGAGAGAGAGAGAGAGAGAGAGAGAGAGAGTCAGAGAGAGATGACGCGTAGATACAGTAAACTGATCTACTGCTTCAACTTGGCAAATACACTACAATCATCAATCAAAAAGAGGTTGCATCCATTTCTTGAGAGGACTGAAGTCATTGCCGCAGCTGTCGAGAACCCCAGGTTTAAGTTGCTATGTAAGGAAATGAAAAAGAAAAAGCTTTCCAAGACTGTGGACGTAATAATTTCCAAGTCAATTCAGTCGACCTTGAAGAAGAAAACAATTCAAGAGAGTGAGCCTTTCGTCTCCATGAGCATCAATCAAGACGAGGCTGGCATGAATGCAAAACAACTTCGTCTTTTTGCCTACATGCCTCCAGCTGGGCAAATGATGGCAAGCGCATCAACAAGCGACACTACGGTGGTGAAGGCTGAACTTGAAACGTACTTAGAAGAAGCTGTTCTGCTTTTTTATGTCAACCCACTGAGGTACTGGCGTGATACAAAAACGCTTCACAATTTTGAAGCACTTTGCCAAGAATATTATACGTAGGGTGCTGTGCAACGTCGGCAGCATCTGAGAGGGTGTTTAGCAAGGCCGGCAATTTTTATACTCCTGAGCGAGCAAAACTCGGCCCGGAATCCTTCCTGGCATTAATGATGATAAAATGCAATTATATGTAAAGAGTAAACTTGTGTGAAAAAAAGAATGTTTATATTTTTTGCATAAGTTCAGTATAATTTTTATTTGTATCTTTGAAATCTGGAATAGGTGTATATGTATTTTTTTCGTATTTCTTTAACCAGTAATTGTATTTGTATTTGTATTTTTGGAATCCCGAACAAAAGTAATTGTATTTGTATTTGACTTATAAAAAATCAGTATTTGATCCAACCCTGATATTATATATATATATATATATATATATATATATATATATATATATATATATATATATATATATATATATATATATATATATATATATATATATATATATATATATATATATATATATATATATATATATATATATATATATATATATATATATATATATATATATATATATATATATATATATATATATATATATATATATATATATATATATATATATATATATATATATATATATATATATATATATATATATATATATATATATATATATATATATATATATATATATATATATATATATATATATATGTATATATATATATATATATATATATATATATATATATATATATATGTATCAAAGAAGACAGCACAAGGGCACAATAAAAAGAAACATAATAAAAAGCCCGCTGCTCGCTGCCCCTGTAAAGAATCCGAAGAGGTGGCCGAAAGAGGGGTCAATTGCGGGAGGTGTCATGATACCTTTCTCTTGAAAGAGTTCAAGTCGTAGGCAAGAGGAAATAGAGATGAAGGAAGACTGTTCCAGCGATTACCAGCGTGAGGGATGAAAGAGCGAAGATGCTGGCTAACTCGTGCGTAAGGGATTTGGACAGTAAAGGGATGAGCTTGAGTAGAAAGTCATGTGCAGCGGGGCCGCGGGAGGATGGTGAGGCATGTAGTTAACAGGTTCAGAAGAGCAGTCAGCGTGGAAATATCGATAGAAGATAGAAAGAGAGGCAACATGGCGGCGAAATTTAAGAGGTAGAAGACTATCAGTAAGAGGAGTAGAGCTGATGAGACGAAGAGCCTTAGACTCCACTCTGTCCGAGAGAGCTGTGTGAGTGGAGCCCCCCCACACGTAAGATGCATACTCCATACGAGGGCGGACAAGGCACCGGTATATGGACAGCAACTATGCGGGGGAGAAGAACTGGCGGAGACGATACAGAACGTCCAACCTCGAGGAAGCTGATTTAGTGAGAGAGGAGATGTGAAGTTTCCAGTTAAGATTTTGAGTTAATGATAGACCGAGGATGTTTAGTGTTGAAGATGGTGACAGCTGAGTGTTGTCGAAGAATAGGGAATAGGTGTTTGGAAGATTGTGTCGAGTTGATAAGTGGAGAAATTGGGTTTTTGAGGCATGGAAGGACACAAGGTTCCTTTTACCCCAATCGGAAATAATGGCAAGGTCTGAGGTTAAGCGTTCTGCAGCCTCCAGCCTGGAGTTATGTAATTCCTGTTGAGAGGGTCTTCTGTTGAAAGAAGTTGAATAATGCAAATTGGAGTCATCAGCGTATGAGTGGATAGAAAAGTTTGTTATAGATATTTGATCATTGATGAATAACAGGAAGATAGTGGGTTATAAAACAGAGCCTTATGGAACAACACTGTTGATAGGTTTAGGAGAAGAACAGTGATCGTCTACCACAGCAGAGATAGAACGGCCGGAGATGAAACTGGAGATAAAGGAACAGAGAGAGGGATAGAATCCGAAAGAGGACAGTTTAGAAAGCAAAGACTTGTGCCAGGCTCTATGGAAGGCATTCGATATTTTTAGCGCAACTGAGAAAGTTTCATCGAAACGGCTAAGAGAGGATGACCAAGAGCCAGTTATAAGAGCAAGAAGATCACCAGTAGAACGCCCCTTGCGGAACCCATACTGGCGATCAGATAGAAGGTTAGAAGTGGTAAGGTGCTTTTGAAGCATCCGGTTAAAGATTGATTCAAAAGCTTTATATTGACAGAAAAGTAAAGCTATAGGGCAGTAGTTTGAGGGATTTGAGCGGTCACTTTTTTAGGCACAGGCTGTATGAAGGCATACTTCCAGCAGGAAGGAAAGGTAGATGTTGATAGGCAGAAGCGAAAGAGTTTGACCAGGCAGGGTGTCAGCACGGAAGCAAAGTTTTTAAGGACAATAAGAGGTACTCCATCAGGTCCATAAGACTTCTGAGAGTTGAAGGCATACTTCCAGCAGGAAGGAAAGGTAGATGTTAATAGGCAAAAACGGAAGTACAGTTTTTAACCCTTGGGCTTCGGCAATGGGAAAGCCGAGAAGTGGCCGAGAAACGTCAACACTACACTGCATTTTGAGACTAAAAGAAAAGAGCATGGAACGTACATCAGAGTACTCCTCTCATAACCATAAAGCTGATAAAAATATTTACTTTTACTCAAACTCCATTCTTTCTGGGTGGTGTTTGTTACAAAATAAACAGTCTTTTGACGCGTGGCATCTAGCCGAGAGTGGCTTGTTGTCTACTTTAGAGAATTTGACAAGTGATTACTGTGTGGATAGCTAATTCAGTCTGCTATGACCTTGCAGCACCACCTATGACAAAAAAAGCCCATCTCAAGATCACTCACCCACCATTGTGACCCAGGGCATGTAAGATGGGTTGCTCTACGCCACAACCGCCTACAATTAGCTCGAATTATGGGTGTTATGGCGAGCCCTTTTTAGGGTCCACCGTACCACAACAACGACTAGTGAAAGCCCAGAAAAGGGTCTGCCGACGTTCTCGGGTTAAGGACAATAGGAGGCACTCCATCAAGTCCATAAGCCTTCTGAGAGTTGAGGCCAGAGAGGGCATAGAAAACATCATTATGAAGAATCTTTATAACAGGCATGAAAGAGTCAGAGGGGGGATGAGTAGGAGGAATATGCCCAGAATCGTCCAGAGTGGAGCTGTTACAGAAAGTTTGAATGAAGAGTTCAGTCTTAGAGATAGATGAGACGGCAGTGCTGCCGTCTGGGTTAAGAAAAGGCAGGAAAAAGGAAGAAGTGAAAATGTAGGAGATATTTTTGGCTAGGTGCCAACAGTCTCTGGAAGAATAAGAGAAAGCAAGGTGTTGACATTTGCTATGGATGAAGGAGCTTTTGGTATGTCGGAGTATTTGACACGATTCCGGGCGGAAATGTAAAGGTCATGGTTAGCAGGAGTTCGAAG
Organism: Eriocheir sinensis; assembly: GCF_024679095.1. Classification (NCBI taxonomy): domain Eukaryota; kingdom Metazoa; phylum Arthropoda; class Malacostraca; order Decapoda; family Varunidae; genus Eriocheir; species Eriocheir sinensis. The sequence continues at coordinate 11,973 of NW_026110628.1, read as the reverse complement.
GTTCTGGTACCTTTTGTGAGCTGCCCCTTTATCTTTGATTGCACAAGAACAAGCGTGATTAAACCAAGGCTTTTTAGCCTAGGAAATAGAGAAAGTACGTGGAATGTATGCTTCCAATCCAGAGACAATCACCTTTGTAATGCGCTGGTACACACAGAGGGGTCTCTATCCTGGAAGCAGTAATCATTCTACGGGAAATCGGAAAAGTACATCGTCAGTTCGTCCCACCGAGCTGAGGCAAAATGCCAGAATCATCGCCTCTTTGGGGGTCCAGAGTATGTACAGTAGCGATAGGACAGGATACAGAAATAAGGTAGTGGTCGGAGGAGCCCAACGGAGAGAACAGTTTGACAGAGTAAGTAGAAGGGTCAGAGGTAAGGAAGAGGTCTAGAATGTTGGGCATGTCTTCAAGACGGTCGGGAATACGTGCTGAACCAACTGTTCCAGATCGTTGAGGAGAGCAAAGTTGTAGGCTTGTTCACCAGGCTGGTCAGTGAAAGAGGATGAAAGCCAACTCTGGTGGTGAACATTGAAATCTCCCAGGATGGAGATTTCAGCGAAGGCAGTGGGTCAAGATGTGCTTCACTTTAGAGTTCAAATAGTCAAAGAATTTTACATAGTTAGTAGAGTTAGGTGAGATATAAACAGCACAGATGTATTTAGTAAAAGAATGACAATGAAGTCTTAGGCAGATGGTGGAAAATACAGAAGAGTCAAGGTCGTGGGCACGAAATAAAGTGATGTCGTTGCGCACGTAGACGCAACATCCAGCTTTGGATTGAAATTGAGGATAGAGATAGCAGGAGGGAGCAGAGTAGAGACTGTTGTCAGTAGCCTCAGAAATCTGTGCTTCGGTAAGAGATAGAAGGTGAGGATTAAAGGAGATTTTTTTTTTTTTTACAACAAAGGAGGCAGCTCAAGGGCACACAAAAAAAGAAAACAACAATAAAAAAAAGCCCGCTACTCGCTGCTCCTAAAAAAGAAACAAAAGAGGTGGCCGAAAGCAAGATCAAATACGGGAGGAGAGATGTCCCGACACCCTCCTCTTGAAAGAGTTCAAGTCGTAGGCAGGAGGAAATACAGATGAAGGAAGATTGTTCCAGAGTTTACCAGCATGAGGGATGAAAGAGTGAAGATGCTGGTTAACTCTTGCATAAGGGGTTTGGACAGTATAGGGATGAGCATGAGTATAAAGTCGAGTGCAGCGGGGCCGCGGGAGGGGGGGAGGCATGCAGTTAGCAAGTTCAGAAGAGCAGTCAGCGTGGAAATATCGATAGAAGATAGAAAGAGAGGCAACATTGCGGCGGAATTTAAGAGGTAAAAGACTATCAGTATGAGGAGGAGAGCTGATGAGACGAAGAGCCTTAGCCTCCACTCTGTCCAGAAGAGCTGTGTGAGTGGAGCCCCCCCACACACACTCCATACGAGGGCGGACAAGGCCCCTGTATATGGACAGCAACTGTGCAGGGGAGAAGAACTGGCGGAGACGGTACAGAACGCCCAGCCTCGAGGAAGCTGATTTAGTAAGAGATGAGATATGAAGTTTCCAGTTGAGATTTTGAGTTAAGGATAGACCGAGGATGTTTAGTGTTGAGGAAGGTGATAGCTGGGTGTTGTCAAAGAATAGGGGATAGTTGTTTGGAAGATTGTGTCGAGTGGATAGGTGGAGAAACTGTGTTTTTGAGGCGTTGAAGGACACCAGGTTCTTCTTGCCCCAATCGGAAATAATAGTAAGGTCTGAGGCTAAGCGTTCTGCAGCCTCCAGCCTTGAGTCGTTAAGTTCCTGTAGGGTGGGTCTTCTATTAAAAGAAGTTGAGTAATGCAGAGTGGAGTCATCGGCATAAGAATGGATAAGACAGTTCGTTTTGGAAAGAAGATCATCAATGAACAACAGAAAAAGAGTGAGAGATAGGACAGAACCCTGTGGGACACCACTGTTAATAGATTTAGGGGAAGAACAGTGACCGTCTACCACGGCAGAAATAGAACGGTCAGAAAGGAAACTGGAGATAAAGGTACAGAGAGAAGGATAGAAACCGTAGAAGGGTAGTTTAGAAAGCAAAGATTTGTGCCAGACCCTATCAAAAGCTTTTGATATGTCCAGCGCAATAGCAAAGGTTTCACCGAAACGGCTAAGAGAGGATGACCAAGAGTCAGTTAAGAAGGCTAGGAGATCACCAGTAGAACTCCCCTTGCGGAACCCATACTGGCGATCAGATAGAAGGTCAGAAGTGGAAAGGTGCTTTTGAATCTTCCGGTTAAGGATTGATTCAAAAGCTTTAGATAGACAAGAAAGTAAAGCTATAGGACGGTAGTTTCAGGGATTGGAGCGGTCACCCTTTTTAGGCACAGGCTATATGAAGGCATACTTCCAGCAAGAAGGAAAGGTAGATGTTGACAGGCAGAGGCGAAAGAGTTTGACCAGGCAGGGTGACAGCACGGAGGCACAGTTTTTAAGGACAATAGGAAGCACTCCATCAGGTCCACAAGCCTTCTGAGGATTGAGGCCAGAGAGGGCATAGAAAACATCATTTTGAAGAATCTTTATAACAGGCATAAAGGAGTCAGAGGGGGGATGAGTAGGAGGAATATGCCCAGAATCGTCCAGAGTGGAGTTTTTAGAAAAAGTTTGAGAGAAGAGTTCAGCCTTAGAGATAGATGAGACGGCAGTGTTGCCGTCAGGACTGAGGAGTGGAGGGAAATATGAAGAAGTGAAGTTGGAGGAGATGTTTTTGGTAGATGCCAAAAGTCACGGGAAGAGTTAGAGAAAGCAAGGTTTTGACATTTTCTATTAATGAAAGAATTTTTGGTTAGTCGGAGAATAGATTTGGCACGATTTCGGGCAGAAATGTAAAGTTCATAATTAGCATTAGTTTGAAGGCTCTGGTACCTTTTGTGAGCTACCTCTCTATCATTGACAGCACGAGAACAAGCGTAATTAAACCAAGGCATTTTAGCGTGAGTAGTAGAGAAAGAACGAGGAATGTATGCCTCCATTCCAGAGACAATCACCTCTGTGATGCGCTGAGCACACACAGAAGGGTCTCTATCCTGGAAGCAATAATCATTCCACGGGAAATCGGAAAAGTACATCCTCAGGTCGTCCCACCGAGCTGAAGCAAAATGCCAGAAGCATCGCCTCTTCGGTGGGTCCAGAGGGTGTACAGGAGCGATAGGACAGGATGCAGAAATAAGATTGTGATCGGAGGAGCCCAACGGAGAGAACAGTTTGACAGAATAAGCAGAAGGGTTTGAGGTAAGGAGGAGGTCTAGAATGTTGGGCCGATCTCCAAGACGGTCGGGAATACGTGTAGGGTGCTGGACCAACTGCTCTAGGTCGTTGAGGATAGCAAAGTTGTAGGCTTGTTCACTAGGATGTCAGTGAAAGAGGATGAAAGCCAAAGCTGGTGGTGAACATTGACAGCGAAGGGAGAGTGGGTCAAGATGTGCTCCACTTTAGAATTCAAATAGTCAAAGAATTTTACATAGTTGGTAGAGTTAGGTGAGAGATAAACAGCGCAGATGTATTTAGTAATAGAATGACAATGAAGTCTTAGCCAGATGGTGGAAAATTCAGAAGAGTCAAGGTTGTGGGCACGAGAGCAAGTGATGTCGTTGCGCACGTAGGCGCAACATCCAGCTTTGGATTGAAATTTAGGATAGAGATAGTAGGAGGGAACAGAGTAGAGATTGCTGTCAGCAGCCTCAGAAACCTGTGTTTCGGTAAGGAAGAGAAGGTGAGGTTTAGAGGAGGAGAAATGATGTTCCACAGAATGAAAATTAGAGCGAAGACCGCGAATGTTGCAGAAATTGAGAAGAAAGAGGTTCGAGGAGTTATCAAGACACCTCTCGGGTCGGCAGCCAGAAGGGGAGTCCTCCCTGGGGGAATTTGTGGTCCCCACCCCCAAGGCGGGGACTCTGAGGCTTGGTGTAGGTGCGCCATTTTGAAATTTTAATCTTGGGAAAAGGTGTATATGTAGTGTGAATGTAGTGTGGTGTGGATAAAGAGAGGATCTGTCTTTAGAGAGCATGCTGAACTACTCTCCGGTGTTGGTGAGACAATAGGGAAACGGTTAGTGAGGACATGGGAAGGGTCTTTGGAGGGCTAAAAATTCCTCTCCATATACCTCACTGGGAGTGGCTTGCGCCATATATATATATATATATATATATATATATATATATATATATATATATATATATATATATATATATATATATATATATATATATATATATATATATATATATATATATATATATATATATATATATATATATATATATATATATATATATATATATATATATATATATATATATATATATATATATATATATATATATATATATATATATATATATATATATATATATATATATATATATATATATATATATATATATATATATATATATATATATATATATATATATATATATATATATATATATATATATATATATATATAT
>NW_026110627.1:0-91058 GCF_024679095.1 Eriocheir sinensis | reverse complement strand
ACCTTGTTCCTCCCCACAGTGTTGGCCTTAAGGCTGTGTTGTTCTATACTTGAACTACTATGGTGAGGTTTAATAGGCAGTTATATCACTGTTACGTGTTTAGGGAGTTCATTATTGATGTTTGTTACACCTTTGTGGTGATTGTGTGCACAGTGTTACCTCAGTTGTCCTGATTGACTTCCGTGTATACGACTCCGCACCAGGTAAGTCTAACCTTCTCTATCATTCCTCTCCCGTGATTATTCGTGCTCTTTCTTAGCTGCCTGTAATGTGATTACTATTTAGGTAGTATCATTTGTGTCTATTTAGGTAGTATCATTTGTGTGAAGAGGATGCTAGACGTTTGAATTACTGTACGTGTTGGAGGGAGTTATGTCAGTGTTACTAACTTGTTATTAATAAACCTAATGCTAAGTTAGCAGTGTTTGCCTTCCCACTTCCTGAGATACCTATCATTTTCTATCCTGAACCTTCGTCATTGGAGGCGAACGTAGTTCTCGCAATCTCTAAGCCTTTACATCCTGGCAAGGTCGCCACAAATGTAAAGGTTAGAGATTCAACTACGTTCTCCTCTCTGAGATACCTATCATTTTATATCCTGAACCTTCGGCATTGGAGGCGAACGTAGTTCTCGCAGTCTCTAAGCCTTTTCAATCTTCTTCCAATAACAAACTGTCCTAACTTCACTCTTATACTGATGACTCTTCTTTGCATTACTCAACATCATTTAACAAAAGACCCTCCACATGAATTACGTGATTACAGGATGGAGGCTGCAGAACGCTTGATCTCTGATCTTGCTCTAATGTCCGATTGGGACAAAGCATCTCATGTGTGGGGGCTCCACACACAGCCTTACTTGACAGAGTGGAGTCAAATGGTCTTCGTCTCATCAACTCCACTCCTCTTTCTGTCAGTCTTAAACCTCTTAAACTCCGATACAATGCGGCATCCCTTGCTATCTTCTATCGACATTTCATGCTGACTGCTCTTCTTAACATGCTAACTGCATGCCTCACACCCACCCGCGGTCCCCTGCACTCGATTCATCCCTATACTGTCCAAACCGCTTATGCAAGAATTAACCAGCATCATCATTTTCATCCCTTCACTGGTAAACTCTGGAACAGCTTCCCTTCATCTGTATTTCCTCCTGCCTATGATTTGACCTCTTCCAAGAGGAGAACCTCTCACGAAATTGACCTCTCTTTTTGGCCACTTTACTTTTTTTTTTTTTTAGGAGCAGCGATAGGCGGGCCTTTTATACACTTTTTTGTGCAGTGGTCGCGGAGGTGAAGTGGTCATATGCTGGGATCACATTCGCGATTTCGCTCTGCGACAGTTGGCGATTTTGAAAATTTTCGAAATCGGCATATACGCACTCGACATCAATAGCGACGTCCCTGCGATTAGTCGCAATAGTCGCGCGGTAAACTTCGCACGACTTGCGGGTGCCGGCCCGTCGCGCGAATATTTGAAATGTTCAAAACTTCGCAGAAGTCTGCGATATTGGCCAAATCGCACGATTATTTGCACGGTTAAGCGAGAGACCATCACAGTATGAGCTCGCATACCTTCGTCAAACGCAAGAGGTCGCAGTGTATGCGAGCGTATATGCAACGACTTTGTACATCGTACGTATGGCAGCAACGCTGCTTCGGGAAGCGAGGTGGCAGCGAGAGCGGGAGGTGTGAAAAACCGTTGGCGTCGTGGCGAGGACCGCTCGCTCGCACTCAAACTGTCCCACGCCGCTACCCTGCCGCCTGCAAAATAATAGCCTAATATTCATGAATTTATAATTGTAGATTAAACGAATACTTACCAAGTGTGAAGTTTGATCGTAATTTCACGAATATTTAACTGCGTCACTGAGGTAGTAAACGAGATGCCACGCGATTGCCCGCTCCACGTCAGTCCTTTATAGAGTAGGTTTGAGGAAGCAGCCATCATATGCGTCATTACCCTAGTCCCAAAGTGAACTGGGATCTCAAAAAACAAAACAAAAGTTGGGTAGGGAGGGCGTTTACTACCTCAGTGACACAGTTAAATGTTCGTGAAATTACGATCAAACTTCACACTTGGTAAGTATTCGTTTAATCTTACAATTTCACTTCACAACATTTAACTGACGTCATCGGTAGCCAACGAGAGCTTCAGAGTGATTCCTCAAACCCACCAAGTCCTGAAAAGCTCAGTTAAGGATGTTGCATTGGATAATAAAGAAGAAGCCAAAGCGAAGGCAGGACATCATTTTAATTCCCAGATTTTGTGAACAAAACTCAACAAAAAACAAAAAGGGCAGCACGGATGCTACAGCAGTGTGCTCAAAGAAGTGGTTTAATACCAACAATGCCAAGAAAAACTGATTACAGTAGTCCTATGTATAATACTGGCCCAGATAAATAACTTACGCGAGACCTGCTCTTGTAAATTTACACACCTTAAGAAAGAATTGCTCTTGCAAAAAGGCTATGTTTACGTATGGGTCTCTGGTAGTGCTTCATAAAGGTTGATTCCCCGGCCCATCCAATAGTAGATACAATCGTGGACAGAGGGAGTTTCAAGGCTGCCTTACTGGTCGAGGTGGACCTGGTGGAATGAGGCGAGAAAATATTAAGGTCAATGCCAGCAGCTTGCATTATATATCTCGTCCAACGACGTAATGTATCCCGAAGCCAATTTTATCGGAGGTTCGTTGTTAGAAAAATCTAATAATTGTCCCCGTATGTCTTGTGTCCTCTCTAGATAGTCCATAATCGAGGTGACAACGCATAATGTCCTGTCTGGGGATAGGCCTCAAATGCCAATTTCGACACATGGGCACCTGGCCTAGAGGTTTTATGGGTCACCTATCCCGAAAGAGACTCTCGATGCTGAGATTGTCATGTTCCTGATGTCTAATAAATGTATGGTTTGACCACGTTGACCGGATATTAGTAGCATTAAAATTGTTAATTTTCTTGATAATTTAATAACTGTTAAGCGTTCATTCGGTCCCAGGCTTATTATATACTCTAAGATCAACTGTGGTCTCAGGTGGTATGGTATCTGGGAAGAGACATTTTCTCCTGGAAGACTGCCTTCATAAATCTTGTAATCATAAGATGCTTTCCTGCAGGCTGCCCATTAATACTAGCTATTGCCGAAATGGCTGATCGTATTGTGTTCATAGAACTGTAGCTGCGGCCTTGCTCCTTTTCAAATTCTGATAAAAGATACTCTAGTAGGACATTTAAAGGTGGCTGAAAAGGATCAATTTTCCTGCTGAGACAAAATGACAGCCAGTTTTGGATATGTGGCCCATATTGTATTTTTGTGCTCGCACTCCATGATTTAAGCAAAAATTGGACAACCTCTGACGAAAGGCCTTGATTTTGGAAAGATTCCCTGATAATGTCATTGCCGTTAAGACCAACCTTTGAGCCCGTGGATGTGTGAGAACTGGATTTTGCGGTAGTACTAGAGGGTTTTGAGGGAGTAATACAGGAGGTTCCGCTAACAAGTGGAGAGCTCTTGGGAACCACACCTGGGTTGGCCACAGTGGCAGGATCATCATTGCCGTTGCCTCGTCTTCCTGCAGTTCTGTAGCACTCTGGCGATAATACTGAAAGGTGGGAAAGCATATAATTTCTTATTGGCCCAGTTCATTGTGAAGGCATTACTATGGGAAGCAGATGGATCTGGTTTCAAAACATAATTTGGTATTTGAGCATTAATTCAGTGGCAAATATATCAATATCAGGTGTATATAGACGCCGACACAGTCTTTCAAAAATATATGGTTGTAACATCCATTCAGCATCTACGTTCCTTACTCGATTCATGTCTGCTTCATTATATAAACCCTTTATATGCCGAGCTGATAAAGTAATCCCCTCGACTCAGCCCATCCAAAAATCTGTTCTATTAATGAATTAAGATTGGGTTTGTTGCTACCACAACGATCTATGCAGGCAACTGCGGTGGCGTTGTCAGGCAGGAGAACGGATATGTGTTCCTCTGCTATCCTTACAGAGGGATTGTAGGCCCAGTAGCATGGCTTTCAATTCTAAACAATTGATGTGATTCAGCTCCTCATGAGCCCAGTGGCCCCAGTCTTTATATCCCTAAAGTAGCACCCCAACCAGTCAGGCAGACATCCGTGCACATTTCTAGTTGGTGGGAACAAGATCAGGTGATTTCACCTGAATATCTATATTATTAATCCACCAGTTGATTAAATCCTGTGCATGACTATCCAAGATGACATATGAATCATAATTTCCATGGTTCTGAACGAGGTCTCTGTTACGAATTATTTCAAGATATTTATATCTAAGTGGGGCCAGCTCCACGGCAGGGTCAGAAACCACAGTCATACCAATAAAAAGAACAGATCATGCATTGTCACATGGTCCCTTAGTAGCATAAGCCCTGAGCCTTGATGATCTCTTTCCTACAGGATGTCAAGGTGGCAGTCATGCCTACAGAGTTAAGTATTACCCAAGGAATTATATTTCTTGGGTGGGTTCCAGAACTGATTTTTGTATGTTTATAGTGAGCCCTAAAGAGTCAAAAGGTGCATTGCATAGATTAACATTTGTCCTTAAATCATCTGCTGATGTTGCAATGACAATGCATTCATCTAAATAACACGACACAAGTATCCCAAGTTTTCGAAGGTGAGAGAGGGCCGGTTTCATTAATTTTTGAAAATGCGAGGTGCAGAAGTCAAGCCCTGGGAAGACAGGTGAATTGAAACTTATGATTTTCCCCCAAAATTGTAGCCATTTCTGTCCTCTGTTAACAGGAACTGAAAAATAAGTATCTGTGAAATCCATAGTTATGAAAAAACAGTTGGGTTTAATTAAATGCATCACATCCTTAAGAGAGTCCAATTTAAAATGTATAAGATTAATATTATTGTTAAGTTCCTTCAGATTTAGTATAACTCTAGCTGAACCGTCTTTTATGATAGTGAAAACACATTAGAAATGAAACCCTGATCCCCTGGCACATTCTTCCACTATTTTGTGTTCTAAAAACATACATATAGCATTGTCCAGGGCTTGACGATCAGCCCGAGACAGGTTGAGAGGACTCGGGGGCTTGTTCTGCGTGGGCACACTCACAAAGTCTAGAACTTTGCCATGCACCACATCATGGATCCATTTGTCCCTGGAAAGGGTTCCCCATTGTAGTCTGGCATAAAAAAAGTTTTACCCCACAAAAATATCTGAAGTGTTAACCAAAGGAGGGATTAAGTCACTCACCGAGGGTAGGCTTACTGAGGAGTTTTTTTTGCGTGGGCGTCCCCTTCCCCTGGGGAGGTTGTTGGCCTAAAAAAGGCCTTGGTTGGTATTTTGGTCTAGAATGTTGGGAGAAGTGAGGTTGATAGGGTCTCCCGGACGGTTGTCTATTCGGGGCATACCGCCTACCAGGTGCCTTGTAGGGACGGAAAGAGGGTCTCCTTGTTTCCTTGCCTTGTGAGCCTCCTTGCATTTCTTTACCACGTCGAACAAGACAGATCATCCTTTCCTACCTCACACTCCCATTTGCAGAGATCTGCCAGGGCAGAGTCGTGTACGTGGATCCGTGCAACCTCCTTCCTCAGGTGATTAACGTGATTAACAGCCGAAGTAAGGACTCTGAGGCTATTATTTAGTTCATCTAGGTAGCAGTGGATGTTCTGACCTTTCTTATCCCCAATATCACTGATGCAACGGGCAATGGGGACCAATGCCTTAGCAATCAGGCCATTAGTATGCGAAAGCCGAGCATCAACTAACTTCCCTCCTAAACTCATGGCCTTGGTGATGGCAGAATTGGTCATTGGAACCTTCAAATTAGGCACATTACTTGGTATTTTGATCTTGCCACAAGTTGCCTTAACTCATTCAGACGAGGGCCGGCGTCTCAGACTCGAATCGAGGATGGAAGCCAACAACTCAGACAAGGGCTCACCTTTCTCTTCCTCACCGTGGAAGTGGCCTGAGGTCCTCGAGGACTTTAAGGAAATCTGGATCATCACCTGAATCACGGTTCATCAAGGGGGTCAGGCAGGCACTCGGGAATTTCTCCGTCTTCGCACTCAGAGGAGGAGAGGTTATGAAAACCACTGAAGTCAGTACTGTTTACCGCCGGCACATCAATGTCTATCGGATTCTTGTCCAATTTGTCTAAGAAGCCACTTAACAGGCACTCAGACGGTCAAACCAAAGAGACTGTATACGAAGAGATAGTGGTATGTAGTAATTCCTCAGGCGTGCGGAAGTAGCGCCATCTATTGCAGCCCACCAAACACGTCACTTTTCAGGAGTAGCTTTATTATTTTTGAAGTACCTGCCACAGCACCCTATCCAGCCTTTACTTATTTTTTTCATTATTGTAAAATGAGTTACAAATGGGGTAAAGAAAAATATATTTGTTCTTATGTTTTATTAGGTATTCTATACACTATATAAATTTGTTATTTTAGGAAAAATATGGTGAAGAAAGCATTTGCTAATATATATATATATATATATATATATATATATATATATATATATATATATATATATATATATATATATATATATATATATATATATATATATATATACAAAACATAGACACAGATAAATAGATAGACACAGATATATAGATATAGATATACATAGATAGATAGATAGAAATGAGAAAAGAATATTTATTTTCAGTCAAGTTATATCATCGCATCAATGAGAAACTTTTGCTAAATAATTTTATACAGTGGAATGGAGGAAAGGAAAAAATAAGGATGAAGGAAAAGAAGGAAAAGAGGTTAGTGTATACGGGCTGGAGGAGGGAACGAAAAATGTCGAGGAAAGAAAGAGCATCTGACGGGTGATCAGGTCGAGGTTTTCACGAGGTATTATACCATGTCTGTATTTGTACAGCGATGCTTCTTTATGACTCAGCGTTCAAGAGTTAACAGCACGGCGGAAGGGCAGAGGAGGATGAATAAGACTGTCAGAACGTTTAAATCATTGTTAATATTTCAGAGTATGATCTTGTATTCCATTAAAGCCTTTGAACATATTTTTACTTCAGGCAGTGAGGGAAAATACGTGAGGCAGTGCAGGGCGGAGAAAGAAAACTCAGAAATAAAGAATGGGAGGCAGAAAAGACGAGGGAGGAGAGAAGCGAAGAATGAGAAGGTAAAAAATGGAAGTAAAAGGTCAAGTTAAATAGCATCGTGATGGATGAAAGGAGAGAAGGAGCGGAGACGGAATGAGGGAGTTTAAACATTGCCACTTCGTCTCCATTCTTTCTCTTCATTGCCTTCTTTGTCGTCCGCCTCATTCACACACTGTTTCCATCTCTTTCAATTCTCTTTCCTTCCATTTCCATTTCTCCCTCTCTCGCTCCTCCTTCTCGCCTCCTCTTTCCACTTTCTCTGCAACTCTAATTTTTCTCCTATGCCATTCCCTCCCTTACATTTTTCATTCCTCTTCTTGCCTTTTTCCTACTTTTCTCCTCACACTTCCTTCCTCTTATCTCTCTTCATTTCTCTCCCCACCTCCTCATCTTGTTTCTTCATTTTCTCTCCTGCCTCCATTCCTATTCCTTACGCCATCATTTTCTTCCTTTGTCTTTTCTATTCTCTTCCTCCTCTCCTCAATCTCTCCCCTGCTACGTTTCTTACCTTCTCCTGACTTTGTAACTTTCTTCACACCACGTACTGTACGACTGTAAAAGAAATCTTACTTGACAGCACTTCGTTCCATTAACTTTGTCATAGCATTGTTAGTATAGATTTGTCCCATGATAGCATACACTCTCACACTATTTCCAGGCCCTAAGTCAAGAATATCACACATGTCCGTACAAGCATGTGGCAGTATTCAGTAGGCCTGGAAAATGTGTTATCATGGGACAAATTCTAACAATGCCATGACAAAGTTAATCAACATGTAACAGAGTGCTGTCATGTATGATTCTTTTTACAATGAAAAAGCAACTCAAGGGCAAAAGTAAATGAAAAATAAACCCCGCCATACTACTCCTATGTGCCGACTATCATATAAGCTAGCTATGATGTGCCAACAATTCCTGCTCTTATGTTTGGCGAGCGACAGAGGTAAAGTGCTGTCATGATTCAATTGTGCTGTGTAATCTCCTTTGTGCTCTGGCCTAACCGCCATTGCTTTTTATGGGTCAGCTGGACACCCTGCTGCTGCTACTGCTGCTGCTATCAGGTTTATATTGAGTGTATTGCTATGGTTACACCAGAGGACGACAGCTTTACGATTGTTGCCGACACTGAAACTCCGAAAATCGGCTCTGATCGTCTTTTTTTTTTTTACATCTTCGCCTGTTTTGGAGGGGCCTGATGGTATGGCTCATCCCGTTGTGGCGCAGGCCAGTGTTTATAGTGGCGCCATCTTGCATTGGTTCATGCTGCTCTCCCGGAGTTCATCTTTAATCCTAGAATCTAGAATCCGGGTTTATAGGTGGTCTTCTAGACAAAATGTGGGTAGTTTTAAGCCACTCGGCGGCGGCTGAAAAATCCCAGCTTGGTGGCATCGGGCGGGGATTGAATTCGCGTCGTCCCGAACGCGGCGCCGTCACGCTATCCACTCAACCACCGCCTCCCCATTTGTTGGTATGCAATACGATAGCCTTACGAGACCTTACCGATACCTTGCCGATCTTGCCCGATACTTACTGCGACACTTTTGACGACTCTTAGGACGATTGTGCCGAGTCTCTACCGATCCTAGGCCGATTCCCTCACGAATCTCCCGATTTTCTCCCGATTCTTATCGACACTCCCGATGTCCTGCCGATTTTCCCCTTTTTTTTTTTTTTTTGGCCGATGTATTTGCCGATCTATCATTCTGGGTATATAAAAGCCTGTTTTGGGGCAATTCTTCATTTTCCCTTCAGTCACTAAAGACTACATCTCCAGAAACAGAATGGAACGAAAAAAAAATATTTCACCAGTCAATCTATGCTGCTGCTGGTGCTGCTGCCCTTCTCCTCCTTAGAAAACGTAAGGCTGAATTGGAAGGCAAGAGAAGCAGTAGCAGAGGAAGAAGAGAGACAACTGGGTGGACCTCTTCCTCCAGGAGAGATACCAGAGTGAATACCACACTGTGATGGAGAGACTCAGGGACATCGGTGACGTGCAGAGCTTCAAGAGTTTTGTGAGGATGGCCCCAGAACTTTTTGATGAGATAGTTGCTAGAGTAGGGCCCAGGATCAAGAAGGAGGACACCAACAGCAGAAAAGCTGTGCCTGTGGAACAGGCACTGTAACTCTGATGTCACCAATTAAGCCGATTGTCCCTGATTGCCTCTGATTGCTCCGATTGCTTCGATTTATGCCTATTGCTTCCCGTTTATGCCGGTTGCAGAGAATCGGTGAGTGTTTTAAACGTTTGAAAATTTTCCCGATTCTCAAAATCATCCCGATGGTCACCGACTGCCTTCAAAATTTTATTACGAGTCTATAACGAATATCACGATTGTTGCCGAGTGCCAATCAGCAGCAATCGTAAAGCTTTCGTCTTCTGGTGTAACCATAGCATATGTATTCATGAACCTGCGTCGCAGATTGAATGCGTGGCGGTTTGAGCTTCCTCTTAATTAAGTCCAGCTTTGTTGTAGAAACATATAAACTAGCAATGAGGAGGATGAGGAGGGCTTTGTTTTAGTGGTTGGTGGTGGTTATGGAGGAGATAGTGGTTGTGGTGATAAAAGTATTAGTATCATTAGCATTAGTATTATTGTAACAGTATATTCCAACCATTTTATCAAGTCATTTTAGGCGGGTCTTACGGATTTACTGGCATATGTCACATCGTCCACCTCTCTCTCTCTCTCTCTCTCTCTCTCTCTCTCTCTCTCTCTCTCTCTCTCTCTCTCTCTCTCTCTCTCTCTCTCTCTCTCTCTCTCTCTCTCTCTGCTGTAACTATTAAGTATTTTTACACAAACCCAAAATACCCTATGTACATTTAATTACAAGATAGGATGATATCATTTTATGAATAATTCGTTTATGGAGGATAAAACAATGAGTTTGTAGGCTTCCTATACGTTGTGTAGCGTAACTTGTGTGACGTTGTCAAGGTTGTCAGGAGTAGGCGGTGGTTGAATGGTTAGCGTGCTGGGCTCACATTCACCACGCCATGGATAACATCAGTTCGAATCCCACGCTACCACCTGGGATTTTCAATCACCTCCGAGTGGCCTAAGACTACCCAAATGCTGTCCATAAGACCACCCATCAACCCGGACTCTAGAAGAAACCGTCCAAGTGAATCAAAATGAGTTCTGGGGTGTTGTAACAGAGGAGAAGGTGGAGGAGAAAATTATATCAATTTACCTTAATGCTATTATTGGTATAGATAAATGAGAGAGAGAGAAGAAGAGAGAGAGAGAGAGAGAGAGAGAGACAGTTATCTACCCAATTAACTTCTCTCCCAGATTGCCATTTTGGAAGTAAACAAAAATGAAGCAGAGGAACAACAAGGCGGAGGAAGACAAAGATTAAAGGTTGATTAGATCAGAATAGCAGGAAGGAGCTGCCTCTATTTATGGTCTGGTGGCGGGAGAAAAGTAAGAGAAAAGAGGGATGAGAGGAAAGGAGGGAAGAAGTGAGAGAGGAGGAGAAGGAGGGATGAAGTGAGAAGAATGTGTAAGAATAGGAGGAAAGAAGGAAGGGAGGGAATATGGGAAAGTTGAAGGAAAGTAGGAGGGAAATGGAGAGAAAGACGGGAGGAGTGAGGTAGGAAGTGAACTAGGCAAAGTGGGAGGAAAGGTGGAGAGGAAGGATGGTGGAAAGATGGGAGAGGAGGAAGCGTGGTGAAGAAGAAACATCAGAGAAATCGAAAATAAATGAAATATCATAAGGATACAGTACACGAGAAAATTAGGAGAAAAGAGGAAAGAGGAGATCGGCGAGCTTGGAAAAAA
This sequence comes from Eriocheir sinensis, assembly GCF_024679095.1. Taxonomy (NCBI): domain Eukaryota; kingdom Metazoa; phylum Arthropoda; class Malacostraca; order Decapoda; family Varunidae; genus Eriocheir; species Eriocheir sinensis. The sequence continues at coordinate 80,136 of NW_026110627.1, read as the reverse complement.
TAAGACAGGAAACAGGCAAACACTAAATGGCTACTAGAACAAAATATCTCTGGAGCCCATTACACGAACACCAAAATACAGGCGACTCAACAACACGGTACTGCCAATATTTGGCGATAAGAAAGGCGAAGGCGAGGAGAAAGGAAGAGGATGAAAAAAATCAATGAAAGGAAATATTGAAGAGGACTTCAACAAACTGCCACGAATGACAAAATAAAACATATAAATTAATTGCTTCAGTAACAGTGATAATAATTATCAGTTTTCATAACAATCGATTACTAGTTAAGTTTCAAAATATTACAAAATATACCAAGCTGTTGCAAAAGGAATAATGTAAAGAAGCACGTTGACTGTTATAATGAGCGGCACACACACACACACACACACACACACACACACACACACACACACGTCATTTCTAGATTCAAGGAAGTAAAAGCAAGGAATACATGAACGTAATCAAGCTAGACCGAAAAATAAAATAACAATGGCAGCTGTCGGTGGCGGTAAACCAGGGCCCGTATCCTCGAGCTATTAACTTTACTCTTAAAGTTACTATCAAAGTTAATAGTTTGAAATTATTAAGAGTAAAGCTATCTCGTCAACTTTGAGTGTAGGTATTAGCAAATCCTGGCTACTATTATCTTCTTCTTTATGGCGGGCTCGTTGCTGAGGACGCCTCCGTGCAAAACGTAAACATCCGACATGAATTAAGTATATATTTCAAAAGAATAATAAAGAAAAGATGTATAAATGTACAACAGAAACATAATAAATGGCAAACACAAGAAAATACTGAGTTTTGTGGCAGATAGAAGCAGTCTCAAAGGCTGTTTTGCTCCGTCACTCGTCAATACCCTCATCTCCTCCTGCGTCACGACTTGCTCTGCTGAAATTACCGCACCATAACCACGTCATCTGCCCCAATGAGCACATCTACGGGCCGGAGAACCAGCGCAGAAAAGGAGTAAGTTTAATTGGTCGCCAGATGAAACGATCTTCTTATCAAATTCATGAAAAATACGTATAATCAGAGGGTGTTATGGGAAGAGCATCACCCCTGAAGATAAGAAGAGCGTGGACTGAAGTGGCAGAAGCTGTAACAAGGTTAGTAATCACATATTCATGGTTCAATTAGCTTACAAACTAACCTAACCTAATCAATTGGGTATTTTTGCATAATAACACAACCACTGACCTTCCAAACAGAACATACCTTTTATTCTGTATCTGAATAGTTTCATTATGACCATTTCTGCCACAACCCCTCTCACTCAACAACCTAACATAACTAAACCTAACCATGCAAACCTGCCCGTCCTACTGAGCACATCCTAACTTAACAAGCCAAGTTTGTTGAGGGGAAGAGGGTTGGTATAGATAGTTAAACATATTTGCCCTGTTTTTATTCTTTATTTATTTTTATTTGTTTATTATTTTTTTTTTTTTTTGTTGGGGGATGCTAGGCCTTGACTATGTACACTTTTACAAGTACTTTATGTCAAGACTATATGGGAATAGGTAGGTTTTGTGAAAATGGTAAGTAATATTAAAATAGTATATTTATAGCATTGGTCAAACAGATTATGGTGATATAATGTTAGATTGGAATGTACTCAAGATAATGAAATTAAGGTTAATGCTTTTATTTTTTGTTACATATTCACATATTCATGATTCAAGTAACTTGCAAACTAACCTAACCTCGTCAAATGGGCATTTTGTATACAAACACAACCACAGAGTTTCCAAACAGAACATACTTTTCTACTGCTTCACATGAATAGCATCATCATGACCATTTCTGCTAACCCCACTCCTCAACAATCTAACATAACTAAACCAACTCCTGCTAAACCTGTCCTACCTAACATCCTAACCTAACATGGTAGATCCCCAAGTGCCAAACCTGCCCGTCCTACCGAACACATCCTAACTTAACATGCCAAGTTTGTTGGGGGGAAAGGGGTTAGTATAGATAGTTAAGGCATATTGCCCTTTCTTTATTCTTTAATTATTTTATTTGTTTATTATTTATTTTTTATTGGGAGGATGCTAGGTATGCCAGACTATGGACACTTTACAAGTACTTTATGTCAAGACTATATGGGAATAGGTAGGTTTTGTGATAATGGTAAGTAAGATTAAAATAGTATATTTATAGCATTGGTCAAACAGATTATGGTGATATAATGTTAGATTGGAATGTACTCAAGATAATGAAATTAAGGTTAACGATTTTATTTTTTTTGTTACGTATTCACATATCCCTGATTCAAGTAACTTGCAAACTAACGTAATCTCGTGAAATGGGTATTTTGTATACAAACACAATCACAGAGTTTCCAAACAGGACATACTTTTCCTACTGCTCCATGTGAATAGCATCATCATGACCATTTCTGCTACAAACTCCCTCAACAATCTAACATAACTAAACCAACTCCTGCTAAACCTGTCCAACCTAACACGTCCTAACCTAACATGGTAGGTCCCCAAGTTTGTTAGGGTGGAAAGGGGTTAATATAAGAGAGTCAAGTCATATTTACCAGTTATTTTATTTATTCCTTATTGAGATTTTTTTTTGGGGTTGGGTTGGGCATGCCAGACTCTCAACACTTTTACAAGTATTTTATGTTAAGACTATATCGGAATAGGTAGATTTGATGAGAATGGTAAAGTAAGATTAAAATATTATTTTGATAGCATTGGTCAAACAGTTTCTGGTGATATAATGTTGGTTAAAAGTACTCAAAGAATGGAATTAAGATTAATGCTTTGATTTTTTGTATAGCTGTATTGTGTAATATCATCCTACTTAGAAAAGCATTTTAGAAAAGTAGGTACAGAAAAGTAGTATTTATGGCCATGTTCATAACAACTAAAAGTTAATGTCTTTTGATGCATGTAAATAAAATACTGGTACTGATTTAGCTTTCCATCACAGCATATATTAAATGTTATTGAAGAAGGTATGGAAATAAAAAGCATGCCATAGTGAAACGATTAAAACTTGCTTCACATTTATACCCTGACAATGCCTTCCTGGAGTGGACCCCGTACGCAGGATGACTGTGAGAGGCGTTGGTACAACGTACAACAAAATCAAAGCCTCTCATTGCCAAGTGCAAGAATGAGCAGCAGACTGGTAATTTTTTTAGTTGTTATGTCTTTAAATGTGAAACTTATATAGTTAGTTTTTTATGTGCTCACAGAGATGCAGCTATACATACAATGCCTTTATTTCAACTTAAAGTTAATAAGTTCATAGCAGTGAACTGCATATTTGATATATAATTTTTTTAATTTTAATCTGTCAATGAATATCAATCTATCTAAATACCTTGGTTGTCTTCCCCCAGTGAAGGGTTTAGCCTAGCCAGGCACACCTTACTCACACCTCACACTCATGGCACCTCTCTCAGCTGCACAGCCCTGAGAGAGTAAAAAGCCCTCATTGTACGGGGGATTAGCTGCACAGCTCAGACAGGGAACTTCCACACCAAGGCTTCACAGCATACACTGGTTTACCCTCGCCCCTTCATAACAATGACAGTTCCCCCCAGCACCTGAGTGCCCCACTTGTGTGGCACCACAGATGTGCAGGCGCCTACATAACTATGACTATAACTGTGGTAGATAAACTGGTATATGACATCATAGGCTGCTCGTCTCATGTATTTGAAGGGGTACCAGAGCCATTCAGCATTGACATGATGAGCTAGGGATAGGACAGCAGAAACAGTCAAGCAGCAGTGAAATATTGACTGGCCTGTATGTTTTTAAAACTTTTATATTCTCATTAAAACAATTTATTAATCACCTCAAATTCATATTCTTTGTAGATACACTTTATTACTATTGCTAGAGACCATCCCAGCACATTGTTCATTACTTGTGGAAAAATACCATTAGCTGCTCGGCAGCAGCCACTGCTTCAATATCTGCTGGCCCTATGACACCAACCACTGCTCATCATCTGCTGGCCCAATGACACCTGCCACTGCTTCATCATCTGCTGGCCCTATGACACCAGCCACTGCTTCATCATCTGCTGGCCCTAATGACACCTGCCACTGCAAGGGATGACAATGAAGCTGCTCCACCACAGTCACCACCTACTTCATCAGGTTAAGAGATGCCTTTCATGGGGCAGCAGTATAATTTTTCATGCTGGGCTGAATATTACTGCCTCAAGGCTATGATTTTCACTTTTTTTTTTATTACTGAGGAGGTTAGGGTGGAAGGGTGAAAAATAATCTGTGCTGTTTTTCGACAGAAATGGTTGTAAATTCATTCGCACAAAATTTACCAGAAAAAATTGTGTGCCATTGTAGTGGGTTCACTTGAGATTGGGCTCCAATACACCTCCGTGGTCTAATGGTCAGCATGCCTGGCTTCTACGCGGGCCAGGTTCGAATCCCGGCCCGGGCAGTCGGCGTGCAGCTCACCCAGCTGATCATCCTCCCTCTCAGGCTGGTCGATAAATGACTACCTGGGGAAACTGTGGTAACCCGGATGTCAAACTGGCCCTGTGTCCCGGTAATGGGCTCCCTCCCACCACAGGCTCAAGGGCCAATGTCACGGAGATGAGCATTAACATAACACCTTTAGGCACCGATCATATTTGCATTTTATGTAGTCTGTGATGCAGGCAGGATATTCATAGCACTAATTAGACTCATGCTGCTCTCCAGTGCTCTCAGATGAACTCACAATCAAAGATGTAGTATACCTATATGGTAGCATTGAGTAATCTTAGGTCACTTGGTAAAGTGTTCACCTAAGTCCGACCCAAGCTGACAACATAAACCTAAGCGTGTTTGCAAGCTGAGTGTTAAGAATATTAGCATAATAATAAAAGATGCTGAAAACTGGATTCCACTACTTTATTGAATATATGAATAATTATATACTGAATTTGTAATGGAGCCAAGATAAAAAAAAGCTATGTTTTCAGCGGTCATACCATGATCTCATGAAAATAATTAGGTTGACATATATAATTAATTACTACGTATTTTGGTATGATGACCATTGCACGTTAATACCATAGCTTTGCGAGCACTGAGTAATCTTAGGTCACTTGGTAAAGTGTTCACATAAGTCCGACCCAAGCTGACAACATAAACCTGAGCATGTTTGCAAGCTGAGTGATTAGAATATTGGCATAATAATAAAAGATGCTGAAAACTAGATTCCACTAATAGAGTAATTATATACTGAATTTGTAATGGAGCCAAGATAAAAATCTATGTTTTTCTGTGGTCATACCATTATCTCATGAAAGTAAATAGGTTGACATATATAATTAATACGTATTTTGTTATGATGACTATTACACATTAATACCATAGCTTTGAATCCAATGATGAATATCTTCAAACAAGACACAAATAGCAACAGATTGGTCACCAATTCACTCAGTAAACACAATACTCCAGAAAAGTATACACTGAATTCACATAAAGTTGTTTTTTCCACTTGGAACTTTGTAAACAGAAACCAAGTAACCTCGTTTTACTTCACTCATAAGTCATGATGTTCGCGATGTGGTCACCTCGACCTTTCGTTCCTCCTCCCTCACACTGGCAGACGTCTCTAACAAGCTTTCTTACCACCATTATCTCAATATGAATAACCAGCAACAATAATTATAAATCAAATTCTAAATGACATTTTAATGCAATTTTAATGTCATCTTTTTCATTTGCATGTGTGTACCTTTCTGCTACAAATAAATGTTTTTCCCATGTTTTGTTTTCCTTAACTCGAATATTTCACATTTTAATCAATAACAAAGGCATCAAACACTAATTGTATGTTCAAGCTATGTTTTTTTTTTTTTTTTCTGTTGACATAAACTACATCGTTTTCCTTTGGTGCCATTATTTTCACATGGGTACAGTCTATCACTCCCACAACACCGGCAAGTTGGTAGAATTCTGCTTGCTTTACACGGATCTCCACCCTATCAAGGAGACTGGATAAACCTCCGACTACCTACGGGTCACTGAGGGTGACCAGAGTTTCCACAATCACCCTGCTTACTCTGGCTTACCCCCTAACTCATCACTTGAACACTGCAGCATTTTTCCTGTAGCCAAGTACCTTTAAGTCAAAATCACTTTCAACCCCGGGGTGAGGGAATGCTCCCTTTGAACTGGATCTTGTAGCTCTCTTCTCACCAAATCAGTCACATACTCCATTCCTGCACGGTCTAATATGTATGTCTTGACAAGTTCACCATCGTTATACAGTTCCAAAGCGCCTTATCAACCTCTAAATTGCGGAGGCGGGCTGGACGAGGAAGTCCGGTGGCCATGTTGATATGGGTCTGGGTCTGGGATTCACTATTAACTTTACTATTAAGTGTTTAGAAGTCCTCGCCAGCACTCTCAAGTTAATACCAAAGTTAAGAGTAGGTATTAGGCTAATAGTTGTTGAGGATACACTTTGAGAGTGAAGTTAATACCAAAGTCGAAAGTTAATACCAAGTTTAGTATTAATAGTTGTCGAGGATACGGGCCCAGAAGGAACGTGAAGAAGCAAGGGGTGGCGGGCGAGAAGAAAAAGGAAAAAAAAGGCTCTTGTATTTCTTTATTTTCTTTCTTCACCTCCACCTCTTCCTCTTCCTCCTCTTCCTCTTCGTCTTCGTCTTCTTTTTCATCATCCCCCTCTTTCTTGTCTTCCTCCTCCTTCATCACTTCCTTCACCTGTTGTTTTTATTATTATTTCTACTTTATTATTCTTTACCCTCTCCTCAATCCCCTTTCTCCTTCTCCTCTACCTCTTTTTCCTTTCATTTCCCGTCCCTTTTTCACATTCTCTTTTCCTTCCTCTTCCGTCTCCTCCTCCTCTTTCATTTCTTCTTACCCCTCCTCCATCTCCTCCTTCAGACAACCGCGATAGGTCTTCCATGCATTAAACAACCAAATTTCAGCCCAGCGTGTCGCGTGGCAAGAGGGACAAAAAGGCAATCCTTTTGGGAAAGATATTGGTGATGCTAAACAGTGAGAAAAAAGGAAAGAAATTACGTTGCCAGAAAGAGGTCACAGGAAAAGAATCAATGCATGAAAAATTGTGTTTGACTAAATGTATGTTGGTGATAGAGGAGAAAGAATACATCCAATTACTATGTACTTCGAATAAAAAACGAACCATTAAGTATCTACATAATAAATTGCGATGAATAAACGTATAATGTAATCAGCATCATCTGTTTATGCCTACTGCAAACACACACACACACACACACACACACACACACACATCTATTACTACAGTACGATTAAAATCGTGGTCCACACGCTGCGGGTAATTCTCATAATGACCGTTTCGGGGCCTCGCTGTCAGCTGAGCCTCCAGTTTGTGTGTGTGTGTGTGTATGTGTGTGTGTGTGTGTGTGTGTGTGTGTGTGTGTGTGAATAATAATAATAATAATAATAATAATAATAATAAACGGTTTATCGTATGAAGAACAAAGCAGCCCTAGACCTGAAAATATGCATCAGTGAGTGTGTGTGTGGGTGGGTGTGTGTGTGTGTGTGTGTGTGGCCTCATATATTATGCATCCTTCGTAGAAGTGAACAGCAAAACTCACATTTAGATCGGTTACGAGACGGTTTGGCTCGTGGGCTGAGGAACGGTCGGGCACGATGGGCACCGCACCCTCGCAGTTGCTTTTCCTTTATTCGAATGACTGAAAAGCTACGCAAACTGTAAACCATAAATTTAAAAAAAATATTTATCAAAATATTAATCACTTCCTCCTAATATGACAAACTGTTAAGTACAATGCATAACCCACCGCGGCATATAGAGGACAATGGTAACTCGCGGGGCAACAAATGTACGAATACGTTATGAACCCTTCGAAACTTCACAGTCAGAGCCAGGTTATGCTGTTCATGCTCGTGTTCATAACAAGTCAAAATATAAATACTAAGGTGATAAGGCATAACATATGCAAAACTTACCGGGTACGATCACGTTCAATTTCTAGTTACATCACAACCAACGCATGTGATAATTATGTCTCACAAACTGAAATTACGGAATATTGATCCGAAGCATCGCCGAATTATAATAACACACACACACACACACACACACACACACACACACACACACACACACACACACATATAAAATCATCGCTATCTCTCCACACCGTGGTTTTCTTTGCCAAAGTATTCATATTCAGTACATTACGGTTCATCCTGTTACAATATTGGCTGTTATAATTATATTCACCTTTGAATGACTGTAAGACTGAAAAACTCGTGGCAAAATGTTACTATGTGCATTCACGGCTGGACACACAACTCGATAATTTAGCACTTCAAACACATCAGTTTAATAGAATGATGGTTTCATCTTAACTACTCATAAAGTCTGCGTAGTAGCTACAAGTCTCACCCTCAGTGAATAAAGCAGATGCTGAATATAGCAGTGCGTGGCTTCTCGCTTTCACCATCTTGAACCACTGGAACTCTAAAGTGGAGCACATCTGGACCCATTCTCCCTATGCTGAAATTTCCACCCCCTGGAGATTTCAATGTTCACCACCAGCTTTGGCTTTCATCCTCTTTCACTGACCAGCCTGGTGAACAAGCCTACAACTTTGCTCTCCTCAACCATCTAGAGCAGTTGACTCAGCACCCTACATGTATTCCCGACCGTCTTGGAGACAGGCCCAACATACTAGACCTCATCCTTACCCCTAACCTTTCTACTTACTCTGTCAAACTGTTCTCTTCGTTGGGCTCCTCCGATCACACTCTTATTTCTGTATCCTGTCTTATCACTCCTGTACACCCCCTGGACCCACCAAAGAGGCAATGTTTCTGACATATTGCTTCAGCTCGGTGAGACGACCTGAGGATGTACTTTTCCGATTTCCGGTGGAATGATTACTGCTTCCAGAAGAGAGACCCCTCTGTGTGCCCAGCGCATCAAAAGGTGATTGTCTCTGGAATGGAGCACACATTCCACGTACTTTTCTACTCCTCATGCTAAAAGCCTTGATTTAATCACCTTGTTCTCGTGCTATCCAAGATAGACCGGCAGCTCTAAAAGGTACCAGAGCCTTCACCTCCTGCTAACCATGATCTTTATATTTCTGCCCGGAATCGTGCCAAATCCATTCTTCGACTTACCAAAACATCTTTCATAAATAGAAAATGTCAAAACATTGCTTTTTTAATTCATCCCGGGACTTCTGGCATCTAGCCAAAAATATCTCCAATTTCACTTCTTCATATTTCACTCCTCTCTTAACCGCAGCAATCGCCGTCTCATCTATCTCTAAGGCTGAACTCTTTCACACCTTCTGTAAAAGTCGACTCTGGACGATGCAGGGCACATTCCTTCTACTCATCCCCTCTGACGCCTTTATTCCTGTTATTAAGATTCTTAAGAACGATGTTTTCTATGCTCTCTGGCCTCAACTCTCAGAAAGCTTATGGACCTGATGGAGTTCCTCCTATTGTTTTTAAAACTGTGCCTCCGTGCTGACACCCTGCCTGGTCAAACTCTTTCGTCTAAGCCTATCAACATCTACCTTTCCTTCCTGCTGGAAGTACGCCTATACAGCCTTTGCCTAAAAAGGATGACCGCTCCAATCCTTTTAACTACCGTCCTATAGCCTTACTTTCCTGTCTATCTAAAGCTTTTGAATCAATCCTTAACCGGAAGATTCAAAAGCACCTTCCTCCTGACCTTCTATCTGATTGCCAGTAGGGGTTCAGCAAGGAGCGTTCTACGGGCGATCTTCTTGCTCTCTTAACTGACTCTTGGTTATCCTCTTTTAGCGTTTCGGTGAAACTTCCGCAGTTGCGCTAGACATATCGAAAGATTTCGATGGAGTCTGGCACAAGTCTGCTCTTTAAACTGCCATCTTACGGTTTCTATCCTCTCTGATCCTGTATCTCCAGCTTCCTTTCCGGCCGTTCTGTCTCCGCTGTGGTAGACGGTCACTGTTCTTCCCCTAAACCTATCAACAGTGGTATTCCACAGGGCTCTGTCCAATCACCCACTTTCTTCCTGTTATTCATCAATGATCTTTCTTTAACAAACTGTCCTATCCATTCATACGCTGACGACTTCACCCTGCATTATTCAACTTCTTTCAACAGAAGACCTTCTCAACAGGAATTACAAAACTCCAGACTGGAGGCTGCAGAACATTTAACCTCAGATTTTGCTATCATTTCAGATTGGGGTAAAAGGAACCTTGTGTCCGTCAGTGCCTCAAAAACACAATTTATCCACCTATCTCCTCGACACAATCTTCCAAACACCTATCCCCATTCTTCGATAACACTCAGCTGTCACCTTCTTCAACTCTAAATATCCTCGGTCTATCCTTAGCTCAAAATCTCAACTGGAAACTTCGCATCTCCTCTCTCACTAAATCAGCTTCCTCGAGGTTGGGCGTTCTGTATCGTCTCCGCAAGTTCTTCTCCCCCGCACCGATGCTTTCCATTTATACGGGCCTTGTCCGCCCTCGTATGAAGTATGCATCTCACCTGTGGGGGCTCCCTCACAGCTCTCTTGGACAGAGAGGAGTCTAAAGGCTCTTCAGCTCTCCTCTTACGCGATAGTCTTCTACCTCATAAATTCCGCCGCCATGTTGCCTCTTTCTATCTTATATTGATATTTTCACACTGACTGCTCTTCTGAACTTGCTAACTGCATGCCTCCCTCCTCCTGCGGCCCCTGCTGCACTCGATTGTCTCTTGCTCATCCCTATACTGTCCAACCCCTTATGCAAGAGTTAACTAGCATCTTCACTCTTTCATCCCTTACTCTGGTAAACTCAGGAACAGCCTTCCTTCGTCTGTATTTCCTCCTCCCTATGACTTGGCCTCTTTCAAGAAGAGTGTATCAAAGACACCTCTCCACCCGAACTTGATCTCTGTTTGGCTACCTATACTATCTTCTGTTGTGGGAGCAGGGAAGTAGCGGGCTTTATTTTCTACCTCTTTTGTTGCCCTTGTGCCGACTGTTTGTGTAATAAAAAATATTTCCAAGAGCAATAGAATATGCCAGTCTTCTCAACCTCGTACCATGAAATATCTCTCATTTTCTCTGTTATTCTCACCTGCTCGCTATCATACTGCTGCTGACGTCATTATTTGCGCGTGGGAAGACCTGGTACATTTTGTTAATCTTGACTATCTCAACACAAGTGGCCGGGCTCCGCCTCAAATGTGACGTCACCACGGAACGCTTGCTAACACACCGGCCTTCAGGTGAATCGGCTTTGACTCCGTCTAGCTCGAAGTATTGAGGGGCCGCCTCATGCGTTGCGCCACGACATGAGTTGATGGTTCAAACGGCTGGAAGGAGAGTTCTGTGACAATATTCCCTCAACTCCACAAACCATTAGCCGAGCTGTGCGGGGAGGGCGGCTAGGGCGACCAGACGGCGCCGTGGGCCCGGACATACGAGGACGCTTTTGTTTTGTGTTGATGGTAATGCTGATTGTTGTGGAAATGTTGAAGGCGGAAACTAAATACTACAAGAGCAAAATATCATGCACATTTCAGCTCCTGACGAGATGTCTGTGTAGTTTATATTTGATTACTGACTGCATACTTCAATAAACGATGCAATAACACATTACCAAAGTTTTAGTAAGCTACACGGACGCGCCTGGCTTTTTTTTACAATAAGGGAGACAGCTCAAGGGCACAAAAAGTGAACAATAATATAAAAAAAAGCCCATACTCGCTGCTCACAAAAAAATCCAAATAGGTGGCCGAAAGAGATATCAACTTTTTTTTTTTTTTTTACGTCGTTTGCCTGTTGCGCCGGTAGGCATCTTCCTGGTGGGGCCTGATGGTCGGCCAAGGCTTCTTCAGGTGGGGCCTGATGGTCGGCCCAGCCCGTTCTGGCGCAGGCGAGTGTTTATAGTGGCGCCATCTTGCATTGGCTCATGCTGCCCCAGGAACTCGTTCTTGATTCGCTTGGACGGCTTCTCTAGAGTCCGGGTTGATGGTGGTCTTCAGGACAGCATGTGGGTAGTTTAAGCCACTCGGCGGTGACTGAAAATCCGAGTGGTAGCGTGGGGAGTTCGAACCCGCGTCGTCCATCACGCGGTGAATGTGGGCCCAGTACGCTACCAGTTCGGCACCGCCTACCCTACCCTTCCCTACCCTTCGAGAGGAGAGGTGTCCAAATACCCTTCTCTTGAAAGAGTTCAAGTCGTAGGCAAGAGGAAATACAGAAGAAGGAAGATTGTTCCAGAGTTTACCAGCGTGAGGGATGAAAGAGTGAAGATAACTCTTGCATAAGGGGTTCGGACAGTATAGGGATGAGCATGAGTAGAAAATCGTGCAGCAGGGCGCGGGAGGGGCGAGGCATGCAGTTAGCAAGTTCAGAAGAGCAGTCAGCGAGAAATATCGAGAAGATAGAAAGAGGCAACATGGCGGCAGAAATTAGGAGGTAGAGACTATCAGTAAGAGGAGGAGAGCTGATGAGACGAAGAGCCTTAGACTCCACTCTGTCCAAGAGAGCTGTGTGAGATGCATACTCGAGGCGGACAATGGATAGCAACTGTGCGGGAGAAGAACTGGCAGACGATACAGAACGACCAACCTCAGGAAGCTGACGAAGGAGAGACGAGATGAAGTTTCAGTTACTGGTCACTGGGTTGTAAGCTGGAGAGTGGGGAGAATACAACAAAGGAGAGAGCCGAAGTTGGGAAGGAACACGAATACATAAATGCGGGAGAAAGGAAATATTTCGGGTAAATGAGCAAATATTTTCAGTGAGATTAAAGATAATGATTAACAAAAGGTAGGGAGGAAACGAGGGAATGCAGATAGGAAGAATCAGAATAAACCATACGATTGTAGTATAACATAGAAAGAAAGAGCTGGGGAATGGAAAGGAAAAATAAAAAAAAGGAGAAACACAGAAGATCGGAAGATTTAGAGAAAGAGGAGGATGCCATTAATAGGGAGCAAGGAAAGAGGGAAAAAAGGAAATACATACTCCAGTTCAAAGAAAAAGGGTTTTTGTAAGGGAAGGGAGCCAAGGAAGGAAGTGAGGAGGAGGCTGAGGTGAAGGAGGAGAGTAAGGGAAAGCAATAGGCGTACCTAACATCACGTAGCTGATCCAGGATTCAGTACGTTTCCTAACTAGTAGAAGGTAATGTTATAACTGTATTTCGTAGAATCACTTATAACCAAAAACTAACTAAAATTATAGTATTCTTTTCTTGAACACGCATTGAATAAACAACAGAACAATAATATGAAATACGTATACTGGCTATAGCCCCGAGCAAGATCAAAAGAATAGACCAGGTCTTTTCACGCGCAGGTTTTGACGTCATCAGCAGTATGATAAAGAGCAGGCGGAGAATAATAAGGAAAACGAGATATTTTATGGGATACTGAAACATTTTCAGTTTTCGTGTGTGTGTGTGTGTGTGTGTGTGTGTGTGTGTGTGTGTGTGTGCCACACACTCATACTCTTTCACACGGACACTGACACTTACACCCACACACTCACTCACTCACTCACCTCACTGACTCACACTCACTCACACTCTCACACTCACACACACACACACAGTCTCACACACTCACACTTACACTCATACTCACACTCTCACACTCACACTTTCACACTCACACTCACACTCACTCACTCACACACACTATCACACCTCCCTCACACTCCACCTCACACTCACTCAGTCACTCCTCCCTCCTCACTCACGCTCACTCCTCACTCACTATCACACTCACACTCTCACACTCACCTCACACTCACTCACTCACTCACAGTCATTTGCTCACACTCACTCCTCCACACACACACACACACACACACTCACACCTCTCTCTCTCTCTCTCTCTCTCTCTCTCTCTCTCTCTCTCTCTCTCTCTCTCTCTCTCTCTCTCTCTCTCTCATATATATATATATATATATATATATATATATATATATATATATATATATATATATATATATGTGTGTGTGTGTGTGTGTGTGTGTAATAACCTTCTTATCCAAGTATTTCTTGACATATTCTTACTCCCAGATTCATCCTCTATTGAACAGTTCTCCTGTCCACCCTGACACCCAGACTTTCCTTGCATATAGCTGTCCATTAATTGTGCTTGACTGCTTCAGTTCCTTAATCCTAAATACTAAAGTCACCCATCGAAATCAAAGAAAATGGAGCACAGATGTGCGTCTACACCTGTGGTCAGGTGAAGACTGGTGGTAGGTTTTAGTCGAAATAGTCTGAGGGCTGCAGGTGACGTCAATGCAGAAGAGAAATCTGGTACGAGGTTGAGAAGGCCTGTTATATTCTGTTGATCTTGGTCCGAGGACCAGGCTGCTCCACGCCATTTGCGGGTGTCAGATACCTGAAATAGCATATTTTTATTGCGCAAAGCAGGTGATGTCACTTATTGTGACTTCGTGAGCTTTCATATTTATCTATTTGCGTATATTTCATGGAGCCAAAACTTACATTACCTGTTTAATTTTTACTAGTGACCCGAATTGGTGGGTTTATCACAACAAATTTCACTTAAAAAGTGAATCAGACCCACAGAAATATTACCAGTGTGTGTGTATGAATGAATACAAAGATAAACACATACTTTCATTTAACTCTAGGATGTCTCGTAGATCATTAATAAATACAAACAAAATATCTGGATAGGCTACTCTTTGGCCGCTACCGGCTATGGCTGCCAAAAAAGTCCCTCCATAAGTTTATACTACCCATTTGGTGATTGTTAGGTAAGCCTATTTATGGCCGGTAAACCTTCGCTAGAGCTGCCCGTGGCCTCGGTGCTCATCTCCGTCGCAGTAGCCGTTGGGATCGTGGTGGGTGAGACTCCATTACCACAATTTATCATCCCCAATGTCCCCAGGTACTCAACCAGAAAGGGATTAACAGCTGGGTGAACTGCGCGTGCTGACTGCCCGGGCCGGGATTCGAATCGGGATTCGCAACTAGGCACGCTAATTACTGCACCAGAAAGGGGCTAGTGATGGCAGGGTAGGGTAAGAAAGGAGGGCTGAGGGTTAACTGACATAGGGAGAGATCAATGAGGGTAGTTGTCAGCGGCGGTGTATGTGGCGGACCACTCCCGTCGTGCGCCTCGCCAACAAGGCTTGGGACTGGTGCCCTCCCGACCAGAACACTCCAACACTATACTTATTCCCCGAGGACGACTCAGTCAGAACCCCACCGACCACCTCATTCAATGTTTTCTTGTTTTGATTGTGCAACTATATATATTTTTCTTTTCAGAACAATGGCTGCCACGAAGAAATAAATCATTCATTATTATTATTATTATTATTATTATTATTATTATTATTATTATTATTATTATTATTATCAATAATAATAGTAGTAGTAGTAGGAGTAGTAGTAAGATAAGTAGTAGTTGTAGTAGTAGTAGTAGTAGTAGTAGAAGAAGTAGTAGTAATAGACATAATATTAATATCATTATTACTCGCACATTCTCCTCCCCGGGGACACACTCATAGGACCACGAAATTAAGTTACGTTACCCAAAATGAGAATATTTGTCGTGAGGATACTAACAAAACACAAACACAAGAGAAGAAATGAGAAGAGGAGGGGAGTAAATGTGAGGTAGGAAGCGCGGGGATGATGGCAATTTTAGGGAAGATGAAATGAGGGGGGGATGGAAAGGAGTGAGAGAAGAAATCAATCAATCAATGCGGGCATACACCGGGGGGCTCGTCGCCTCGCCCTTCCAACGACCTTAGGTCCAGGGTCCCTCAGAGAAAGTCTCCATGCAAGTCCCTTTCTCATTCAGAATATATCCTGGCAGGATCTATTGACTTGCTCAAGCCACGAACTCTGTAGGAGTCCCCTTGGCCTCCTCCACTCAGAATTGTCTCTTTTAGAGACAACTCGATGGCAGGGTCGGCTTCCTGTTGTAATGGCTCGAAATGTACTACAACTGTAATGGTAGTTTTTCCCCAAGTAAACAGAGTTAACATGGGATGTTTGCGCAACCACATTTATGCACGTAGGTTTCTCATGACTTGGGAAATGAGAGAGAGAGAGAGAGAGATAGTGTACAAAGGAAAAGCAAACAGCAACAGACCTCTTGGTCCTAACTAGGCTGTTTGTTGCTACTCATCTATTCTAATCTACGAGTCAGAGACACAGGACAGCAAAGGCAAAGGCTCCTCCCCGCCCACCAGTCCCTCCGGCCGAGGCTGGTATGAAAAGGAAGAATACCATGAAGTATAGAAAAACTACAATGTAATTTTACATGGACAGAAGGAAGATCATACACGACAACTAAGCTAAGACTACTTTCTGTTAAACCGGAGCAAAATAGCGGATGTTCGGGTTAGCTTCTAAATATTTGTCTAGTCGGTTTTTGAACGTACAAATAGTTTCGCTTTGGACGACGTTTTGAGGCAGACCATTCCATACATTGATGACACGGTTGAAGAAGTGCTTTGATTCATTTGAGTTGAAACGCTTCCTCGCTATTTTGTGTCCATTGTTTCTTGTTACACTTGATTGAGATACTGTAAAATAATCATGAACATTAACGTTATCGAATCCCTTGAAAATTTTAAACACTTCTATAAGGTCACCTCTTAGCCTGCACTGTGATAAGCTGAATAAGTTTAATTCTTCAAGTCTGTCTTCGTACGGTTTGTTTCCCAGTCTAAATATCATTTTTGTGGCTCGACGCTGCACCCTCTCAAGTTTATCAATATCTTTTCTGTAATAGGGAGACCAAAACACTCAAGATGTGGGGGAACTAACGAATTGTACTGTGTCAATATTACTTTTTCTGATTTGTGTTCATATGTACGACCAATCAATCCGATCAGTTTGTTGGCAGTTTTTACTACTTCTGTGCAATGTTGACTCGGCTTAAGATCGTTCGAAATTATTACTCCAAGATCTTTTTCTTTGTTGGCTTCAATTAGTTGCTCTTCGTTAATTTGATAATGAATACGATCCTTGCACTTTTCAATATTGAGATTCATTTGCCATGTTCGTGCCCAACTACTTAAACGTTCGAAATCAGCTTGGAAGTGTTCTTTATCCATTGTCGTAGTGACTCTGCTGGCTATTTTTGTGTCGTCTGCAAATTTCGATATTTTACACAACAGCCCTTCGTCAATGTCATTTACGTACACTAAAAACAGAACAGGTCCCAACACCGATACCTGTGGAACACCGCTTTTGGCATCTCGCCAGTCGGATGATATATCATTCATAACAACTCTCTGTTTACGGTCAGTAAGCCAGTCTTTGAGCCACTTATGAATATTACCAGTTATACAGTGAGCTTGCAATTTACTAAGGAGGCGGTTGTGAGGGACTTTGTCAAATGCTTTCTGAAAATCGAAATATGCAGTGTCTACTGATTGACTTTCATCGTACACATTAAAGATGTAGTTGAAGAAATCGAGAAGGTTAGTCAAACAGGAACGTTTGTTTCGAAAACCATGTTGCGAATCCTTAATTAGTCTGTTATCTTAAAAAAAAACGTGACCATTTTTTCGCGAATGATTGTCTCTAAAATTTTGCACACGATTGACGTTAGACTGATCGGTCGATAATTACCTGTTTGCGACTTGTCGCCTTTTTTAAAGATAGGAGTTACGTTTGCGTGTTTCCATTCTAGTGGTACTTTTCCTGTGTTTAGCGACTTTGAGAATATGTTCAAGAGGGGCTTGGTGATCTGATGTTTTGCCTCTTAAAATTACGCGGGGATATTTTATCTGGCCCGGGCGTTTTGTTTACTTTAATATTATCGATAATTTGTACTATATCACTTTCTGCAATGTCGCTAATACTACTCAATGATGTTTCATCAATATATCTAGGGGCTTCCGCTTGCCTTTTGGATAAGATTTTTGCTGTAAAAACGGAGGCAAAAAAATCATTCAATATGTTAGCAATATCATCATTCGTGGATTCGCGATTTACAGTTGCTATTGGGCCAATAATGGGGGTGAGAACTTTTTATTTCTTATGTAGGTAAAAAAATCTTTAGGATTTGTTTTGCTGGTGCTTGAAATATGAAGCTCTAGGTTCCTTTTATTGAGACGTAAGATTCCTTTTTTTTTTCTCGGCGTAATCTTTGGAATTCAATTTTGTCTGTTTCATTATGTGTGGTCAAGTATTTGCGACGCGCTTCATTCTTATTCTTAATATGGCGTTTAAGTTGATTGTTCCACCACATAGGCTTCCAGTTGGCTGTTGGTCGTCTTTTACGGAATGGTACGCATAAATTCACGGCTCTACTTAAAGTTTCTGTGAATGTTTCCCAAGCTTTATTTATATCTTAGGCTGCAGAAATTTCGCTCCAGTCTGCTTTCGCTAGTAAATTTCTTAGTTTTTCAAATTCCGCACGTCGGTAATTACTAATCAGGTATTCTTTCTTCACTCGTTTTCATGTCTTCTTTGATTTTCATCTTAAACGAAATCATTCGATGATCGCTGTCGCTGAATTATGTACCAACAATGAAATCATTAGCTTGGCTTTCTTTAGTTGTGAGAACAAGATCGAAGATGTTATTAATAATTTTTCGCGAGTTGGTTTATGCACATGGTGATAAAGCGCACTTTCTAACAAGTTATTGTATAGATCGTGACCAGAGTGTATATTTAATGTGTCTCCCCAACTCTCTACTGGTAAGTTAAAGTCTCCCATAATTACAGCTTCAAATTGATTGCATATGTTAGAAATTTGTCCGAAGAGTTTTCTGTCTATGTGCATTCTTTGGCTTGGAGGTCTATAAACAATGCCAATAACTAATTTACTTGAACGGTTTTTAATTTCTACGAAAACGGTGTCTATATTATTTATTCTTTCTACTTTGATAACACGCGGATTTAAACCAGCTCGAACATATACGACGATGCCACCACCAACTCGAATAGCCGTGTAAGCTAAATTCCCCAATAATATCTCTGTTATTTGTATTTAACCATGACTCCACGACGGCGATAATGTGGAAGTTTTCCGTTGCAGCAAGTTCTTCCACGTCTATGAATTTATTTCAAATGCTGCGGGCGTTTACGTAACACGCGTTTATATGATCATGGTGGGATTGGTTGGTGGTCCTTTGATAGTTTACGTGACGATAGTCTTCCAAGTCTAGCCGCCCCGGTGGAATTTAGGTGCACACCATCGCGTTCGTACAAGTCATTTGCACTATAAAAGTTATTCCAAAAGTTCACAAACTTTCTTGAGCACATAATGACTTTAGTCGGTTGTTAGTGCTGAAGGCTTTGCTGTAAAAAGCGTTACTTTCTCTCATCCGCGGGAGGATACCAGATATCATTATGTTGTTTGTTTTTTCCTTGAATTGTCGGATCAGTCTACGATACTTTTCCATTAATTCTTCTGAACGATTGGCCTTTACATCGTTTGTTCCGACATGGATGACGAACAGTGAGTTTTGGTCTGAGCCGGTCATAACATCGTCGCGCGCCGCAGTGATGCCATCTACACCTATACCGGGGAAACACATGCGCTTACGTTTCTCATATGAAGCACGACCGCAAAATTCTGTTAACTGACCTCTGATCATTGAATCGCCAATCAACCGGGTTTCGTGTTCCTCATCGACTTTCTCCTTTAAAATAGCAAATCGATTGAAGGTCGTGAGTTGCAACATTTTTACTTACAGGAATGAAACCGTCATCAGGTGCTTCGGTACTCGGGTTACTCGTGACTTGGGCATAGGTCGGTACGGTTGGGTTGGGCAAAGAAGGGGCAGTGTCCCTAGTCTGCAGCACAACTATGTTGGACGCAACAAACTCCAGGGATTCGTGTTGTTTTTCTAGGATGTCATATTTCATTTTCAAATCGCCGTATTTACGGTCGCTAACACAAAAGCGACAAGCAGAGGAGTTACTAAAATACATAGGATCGTACTTCTCGCAACATACTTCGCAATCTCTCAGGTTGGACGGCATTTTGAATTAGCAATTTCTAAACTGACAATGAAAGCAAATAGAGCACAGTTACTGTAAAACTTCAGGGTGTCACCATAATACAATTTAAAAAAAGAAAGTTAAATGCATATAAAAAAGATACTGCGGTTTCCCAGTGCCCCAGGAAAATAAAGGTATGGAGACATCCGCAAGGCCAGAAAAACCCAGAAAATGGCCATTATGAGTGATGAGCCTTCGGATTTAATACTGGCAACCTGACCTGTTCAATTTGTCCTTGAGCTTTGTCCCAAAAGACTGGGGCCGGCGTGGTTACCCATCACCCACACTGGGTAGAAAGAAAGGTCAGCCACCCAAGAGCATCACAACATGTGTCCCCTTCAAGCACGAGCTTTGCGGGCCCTGGCCCAAGGCACCTGTCTGGTGTGCTCTGAGGACTCCGCAGGAAAAAATAACTTACCGCTTGAAGACTCCAGTGACTAGAACCTCCGAGATAGTGAGAGAAACATCGGAGGAAGGCTGAGACTAGAGACTGAGTAGAATACCTGTAGAAAGGAAGGAAAGGAAGGATGTGTCCTCAAGTGTAGGGAGGTGACAACCCTTGGATAGACTACCCATAGGAAGGAAAAAAAAAGGTAATAATCCGAGAGAAAGAAAGAAGGCCCTTTTAGTCGCCTTATACGACTCGCAGGGAATACGGTGGAATTCCTACACTCCCCAACCACAGAGAGAGAGAGAGAGAGAGAGATTTACATAGATTTACATAGAAAATCAGACCACACAGACCCCATGGTCCAGACTAGGTGGTCTGTCCTTAAACCTAAGTGAATTTACATTAATCAGATGGCTCCAAAACCTTGCTTTTCTACTCTAGTTCATATTAAGTTCAAGGAAGTGACGGTCGAGCTTGTTTTTAAAGGAGTCAGTCGTGTTACACTGGACCACTGATGGTGGGAGCTTATTCCATTATCGCTCTACAACGTTGGTGAATAAAAATTTGGTGCAGTCTGAATTTACTTGTCTACATTTGAGTTTTGTGCCATTGTTCCCCGTTCGCAAATTGTCATCGATCATAGACAATTTTGTTCTGTCTACATTCGTGAAACCATTAAGTATTTTAAAACATTCGATCAGTTTCCCTCGGAGGCGACGTTTCTCAAGAGAGAACATGTTAAGGGTGGAAAGCCTTTCTTCGTAGGATTTGTTGCGCAAGGAAGGGATCATTTTGTTGCTCGACGCTGAACACCTTCTAGTTTAGCAATGTCCTTTGCATGGTGGGAGACCAAAACTGTACCGCATATTCAAGCGGGTCTGACTAAACTATTGTAGAGCGGAAGTATTACATCTTTATTTTTAATAAAAGTTTATTTTAATGAAGCCCAACATTCTGTTCGCTTTATTTGCTGCATCAATGAATTAATGTTAGAATTTGAGGTTTGACGCTATTTTAATCACCAGATCCTTAACGCATTGAACGCTTGTGAGTTTAACGCCGCGTATTTCGTAATCGAACTCCTTATTTTTTGTTCCAACTTGAAGGACCTGGCACTTGTCTACGTTAACGGGCATCTCCCATTTATCCGACCAAGCTGAAATTATGTGCAAATCCTATTGTAGTCCTTGACTGTATTCGTCAGTGAGAACCGAGTTGCAATCTTTGTGTCGTCTGCAAATTTACTAATGCGTTATTGAGTCCAACATCCACGTCGTTGATGTAAATAATGAAGAGCACTGGGCCAAGAACCGAGCCCTGAGGGACGCCACTAGTGACCGGCGCCCACTCTGAGTTAAATCCGTCAATCACAACTCTTTGTTGTCTGTTGCTCAAACAATTCGCGTTCCATTGGTTTACTTGACCGTCAATGACTATCTGCTTTAATTTATAAAGTAATTTATGATGTGGGACTTTATCAAACGCTCTCTGGAAATCAAGATAGACTACGTCCAATGATTTGGTTACGTCATAAATTGAGAAGAGATCGTTATAAAAGGTCAGTAGGTTTGACAGGCAGGATTTTCTGTTACGGAAGCCATGTTGTGAATCCCAATAAATGAGTAGCTTTCGAGGTAACTCACAATTTTGTCTCTAATTATGCTCTCGGTAGCTTAACTACAATTGAAGTTAGACTAATGGGTCAGTAGTTACCTAGTATTATTTGTCTCCTTTCTTAAAATCGGTGTCACGTTAGCCTTTTTCCAATCCGAAGGGACGATGCCTTGTCGCAAGGACATATTGAATACGGTAGTGAGGGAGGAGTATTTCGGTCTCTGTTTCTTAAAGTAGTATAGGATATACTTTGTCAGGTCCGGGACTTTTATTTGTTTTAAGTGAATGGAGAGCTTTAAGGACTTCATCGGTTGTTATTTCAAAATTAGGCAATGCATGCTCGAGATTTACAATAGTACTGGTGTTGGTGGTAGCGAGAGGAAGACTGTTAGTATTAAACACCGAGGAAAAGTAATTGTTTAAGAGGTTTGCAATGTGTTGGCTGTCAGTCACTAGTGCACTGTCGCTGTTTGTTAAAGGTCAATACCACTTTTGATCGCCTTTCTGTTGTTTATGTAACTGAAGAAAGATTTCGGATTATTTTTACAGTTGGCTGCAATATTTTCTTCATATCTACGCTTTGTCTGACCTACTAGTCTTTTTACTCGTCGCCTGGCATTATTATAAAGTCTAATGTTTTCGAGCGTGCTTTGTTCTTTCTTTAACCTGTAAAACAATTTTCTCTCATTGACTGACTGTTTAATTTCGCTATTAAACCACGGTGGGCTTTTATTAGTGTTAGTTCGCTTATCGCACAAGAGGACGAATGTATTCTGCTGAGTGAGTAAGTGATTTTTAAGCTTTGCCAGGATTCATCTACGTTGCCGTCATCTTATAGTTGTATTTCTGTTAGTTTTTGTCGGATTTCTACGAAGTTAGCTCTTTTGAAATTGGGCACCTTTACCTTATTTTCAGTCACTGATGATTGAGCTCTAATGTCGACGCGCAATAATTTATGATCGCAAGAACCGAGGTGTTCTCCTACCGTGACACTACTGACTAGGTTATCTTGGGTCGTTATAACAAGGTCGAGTATATTATTTTGTCGAGTTGGCTCAGAAACCATTTCGCTTAGATAATTTTCTTCTAGAAATTCTATCTTTCTATGTGACTCGCCTTCTGTACCTGATAGTGTCGCCCAGTCGATATGGGGGAGGTTAAAGTCTCCTAATATCAGTGAGTCGTTGTTATTAAGTGACTGCCTTAAGACGCTGTACATTTCTAGGTCGTCATCGAGTGATTGCCCGGGAGGTCTGTAGGTGACAGATATATTTAAATTTACTTTTGTAATGTTTACTCGCACGCACAAATGTTCAACGTTACTGTTTCCAGTGTTTTGTCAGTGGGTTGCAAATAGCTTTTGACATAAAGGGCGACGCCACCGCCTCTACGGTTTACACGATCTTTGTTAAAGAGTCTGTAGCCATCTATGTTGTATTCGGAACTTAAATCAATATTTGTGGTGTCGATAAATGTTTCGGTTATAGCAATTATGTCACAATTTTCTGTTAGAGCAAGACATCTCAGTTCATCAAATTTGTTTCTTAGGCTACGCGCATTAAAACTAAGGATTTTTAAGTTATCTAGAGGCTTGGTAATAGAGGTGGTGGTACTTGCGGGATCACGGTTACAGGTTTGTTGCGATGCACGGCGTCTATTTACACGGGCGGGGTGGAGGGACGTGGCTGTGACTCGTTTTTTGCTCGGATGACACGCACTGCGTCGTTGAGGAGCCTTCCGAATCTGGCTGCCCCGATGGGAGAAAGGTGCAATCCGTCCCTGTGGAAGAGCTCACTTTGTCCATAGAAATTGTCCCATGCGTTGAAGAACTCCACGTCAAGCTCCCTACAAAGAGTCTGTAAGCGGTTGTTTAGGCTGAAGGCCTTACTGAAAAAGTCGCTCTCCGCCCAAGTCCGTGGTAGAACTCCTGAAATCAAAATGTTAGGGGATTTAGACTTATACTGCTGGATGAGCCTACGGTACTTCTCCAGGAGTTCCTCAGACCGGGTCGTAGTGATGTCGTTCGTACCTGTGTGAATAACAAACAGTGAATCATTAGTAGCTTGGGGGGAGATCTCCTCAAGAGCAGCAGTTATATCGTCGATCCCAGCAATAGTTCCGTCTTCGACGAGGAACTCTGCCGCAGAACTCAACGACCTGCTGGCGAATCATGGAGTCACCCACCAGGAAGGTGCTCTCCTGCTCGTCCTCCTCCTCCAGAATGGCAAACCTGTTGAAGCAATGAACAGGATAAATCGCTTGTCTGGCTGGTTTGGCTCCTCCATTCACGACGGTGAAGCCATCATGGGCGGTGCCACTAGCATCCTCCCGTTGCGTGGTGTTGTCCGCTGGTGTCGACGTTACCGCTGAGGGCAAGGGGGTGGTTGGAGAAGGGTTTGGCACCACAGCAACGTTAGCCTGGATGAATTCCTGCAAGGAGGCAACAGTGCGAGAAAGCTCTATTATTTTATTCTGACCTGCTTCCATCTTCTCTTCTTGCTCCTGCAGTCTTGTCTCGAGATGCTGCCTGGTGAGAGAAAGCTCTATTATTTTATTCTGGCCTTCTTCCATCTTCTCTTCCTGCACCTGCAGTCTTGTCTCGAGATGCTGCCTGGAGAGACACAGTCGACAGACAGCAGAACGCCCTGTAGAAAAGTGAGCTGAGAAGCTACCGTTACAAGTACTGCACTTCTTAGGCGCCATCTTAGCTGAAATGAAAGAGATAAAAACACAGAGTGAAGGGGATTAGGAAAGGGGGTGAGGTGTGTGAGAGGTAGTTTAGTAATGGAGGAAAAGTGAGAGAGAGGAGGAGTAGGAAGGGATGTGAGGTGAGTAAAGAGGGGGAAAGAGAGGCGGTGAGTGAGGTGTGTGAGATCAAGGAGGGTTAGGAAATAGGTGAGATGAGTGAGAGGGAGTTTGGGAAAGTAGGTAAGTGGGAGAGAGGAGGAGTAGGAAGGGATGTGAGGTGAGTGAGGTGTGTGAGAACAAGAAGAGTTAAGAAAGAGGCGAGTTAAGGTGGGTGAAGGGATGGGTATATAGGATGTGAGGTAAGGTGAATGAGGGGAGGCTTAGAAATATGTGGAGGTGAGGGAGGAGGAAGGCCTAATCCTCTAGGGGATGAGGAGAACAAAGGGATGTGAGGTGAGCGAGGGTGGGGGGTCTTAGGTGAGTTGAGGGAAAGGGGTGGAGGAAGGGTGAATCCTCTAGGGGATTTAAAGAGGTGTAGTGAGGAGGAGCAGATTGAATCCTCAGGAATTCAAAGGGTGAGTTGTCGACACACCCAAATCACGCGTGAAACACGGGAACACAACAACACACTCGGAACACACGACACACTTAGAAACCCAAGCACAAGCACGACTAAACATCCTCAAGTCATTCACAAAAACACCGGCAACACAACAGCACACTCAAAACACTCTGAAACCCACGCAGAGCACTCTGAAACAACTAAATCACACGCAAAAGCACTGGAAACACAACACACTCGAAACACTCAGAAACCCACGCAGAGCACTCGAAAACAGCCAAATCACACGCAAAAACACCGGAAACAAAACAGCACCTCAGTACACTCTGAAACCCACGCAGTACACCCCGAAGCAGCCAAACCACCTGCACAAACACCGGAAACACAACCCACGTGAATCACTCTGAAACCCACGCAGAACACCCGGAAACAGCCAGATCACACGCAAAAACACCGGAAACACAAATCACTGAGGCAACCACAGGCAGACACACTCGCAGAAACCACAAGCGAACACACACCAAACACGTGTCGGGAAATCACAGGCAACACACACAGTCCACAAGCGAGAACACACAAACGCACGTGAAAGCAAACGCAATCCCAAGAGCACGACGAACACACAGGGCTGACAAGGTGTGAAGCGCGGGCAAGCGAGGTTGTGAAGCGCAGGGGGGCGAGGTCACGTCCTTCTCTCAGCAGAGGTCGGGGGTGCATGAGAGAGAGAGAGAGAGAGAGAGAGAGAGAGAGAGAGAGAGAGAGAGAGTGGTGACAGTGGAGACCTTCCTGGACGACACGTGCGCCACCACCTGTGATAAGATCCCGGGGTACTCGCACTGGGCCAGACGAGACCGCCACACAGGACAGGGAGGAGGCATTTCTGTTTGCCACCGAAACGGCCTGCAGGTGGACGCCCTCATCACAGACACCTCCCTGGATATAGAGATGATGTTCTTCCGCATCATTCTCGAGGACAGGAGTGCTCTGATACTCTGTGCCATGTACCGACCACAGTGGCAAAGTAACGTCCCCCTCATCTACTTCACAGAGCACCTGGACGACATTATGGCTGCCCACAGCTGTCAGTACGCGATGGTTGTGGGCGACCTAAATCAACACCTGGTGGCGAGGGC
Source organism: Eriocheir sinensis (assembly GCF_024679095.1). Lineage (NCBI taxonomy): Eukaryota > Metazoa > Arthropoda > Malacostraca > Decapoda > Varunidae > Eriocheir > Eriocheir sinensis. The sequence goes on along the minus strand of NW_026110627.1, from coordinate 53,749 downwards.
CTTCACCGAGGTCAAAGCGGTTCATGAACTGTATAACCATGTCGACTTCCCGACACATCAACGTGGAAGCTTCCTGGACCCTGTGCCCACAAATCTGCCGAGTGACCGCGTTCTGTGCTGCCCACTAGACTGTGTGGGCAGTTCCGACCACAACGCCGTACTCACCACCATCAGCCTTGCCCCAGCGTGTGAAGAGGAACACCAGCGAGTCATCTGGCTATGGGACCACGCGGACTGGACGGCTGCAAGGCAGGCCCTGGCAGCGACTACATGGGGCACAGTCCTAAACGGTGACCCACAGCATGACGTCTCCGCCCTCACCACTGTCCTCAACACCGTTCAGCAGCAACACGTCCCCCACCGCACCTACTCAACCAGCCCAAAAGACCAGCCCTGGTTCGGGTACAGGTGCCGTGTTGCAGCTGAAAGGAAACATAAGGCCTGGACACGATACAAAAGACACCCCACACAGGAAAATAAGGCCCAACACAGACGAGCCTGCAAAAATATGACGAGGACAGTAAAGTGGGCTAAAGTAAGGTGGGATGCCGACAGGAGGAGAAAGCTGCCCTCTAACCAAACCGACCTGAAACAGTAGTGGGGGCTGGTGAAGGAACAGCAAGGCCTTACCCCCCAGGAACGTATCACGCCCCTGAGGAAACCTGACGGATACCTGGCCATCACCAGCTGACCTGCTGGCCTGTCATTTCAGTAAAAATATGACAACCCAGGAACCAGACAGGCAGCCCCCCATCCTCCCCCAATTCATCGCCTCAAGACTAGAGAGTGTGCTAGTTTCTGAGGACGCTGTCAGGAGACATCTGAGGGGCGTCAACACCAGGAAGGGGCCAGGCCCTGACAGCGTGAGTCCACACCTATTGCAGCGATGCTCCGATGAGCTCACCAGCCCCCTCGCCCAAATCTTCCGGCGATGCCTACAGATGGGGTTTGTAGCCTGTACAGTGGAAGGAGGCCAGAGTCACACCCGTACACAAAAAAAAATCCAGGTCTGAGGCAGGAAATTACAGGCCCATATCACTCCTCCCAATCATCAGCAAGATATTTGAGAGGATCATCGGGAAGCAACTGACATCATTTCTCGAGGAAAACCACCTGCAGTCACCTAGGCAGTTTGGTTTTCGGAAGAACTCTCTACCTCCGACCTCCTCCTTCTCCTCTCAAAGTCCTGGCATGACGCTCTTGATGACGGCCACCCCTCATTCGTGATTGACCTGGATATAGATGGCGCGTTCGACTCCGTTTGGCACCGCGGTCTGACGGCGAAGCTACAGCAACTAGGCATCACGGGGGACCTGCTGCGCCTGCTCTCAAACTACCTGTAAGGTAGGAGCCTCCGCATAGCAGTCAACAAAAGCACCTCGACCAGCTTCCCAGTGGAGGCCTCCGTTCCACAGGGGTCCGTCCATGGACCTATTCTATGGAAACTATACTTCAACGACCTCCTGCACACCATCCGGCCAGCAAGCGCCTACGCCGACGACTGCACCATCTCCAGAACATACAAGAGGGAGGAAGCCCAGGACGTGATAGAGTCCGTCAACAGACAGTTGGCAGACATAATGGCCTGAGGAAAGAGGTGGCAACAACAACAACAACAACAACAACAACAACAACAACAACAACAATAAATTTTATTTTGAGGTATAATGACAAAAAAAAAAGTGCCCATGAAAGGCACGACACTGTAGATGGACAAAGATCCGGAAAAGTTGGAAAGTTTCGTTTAGTTGGCGCACCAGCTGTGGTCATATGCCGGAGAGAGACAGAAGGGGAAGAAATTATAGGAGAAGGGAACAAATCCCAGGAGACGGGACACAACCCCCGATTAATACCTGGTACCCATTCACTGCTGGGTGGACAGGGGCGTCGGGTACAAAGATCCGGATCTTCCAGTCCCCTGTGTTCATTGTCTGTGAGACATGGACACTAAATGGGGACTTGGAGAGGGGGATTGATGCCTTTATAATAAATGTCTACGCAGAATCATGGGATATCGCTGGAATGACTGTGTCAAACAGTTCCGTGAGACTGATTCGACATATATTACCTGCATTGCATAGTCCGTCAACGCCAACTCCGGCTATAGGAGCATGTGGCACGTTATGCAGAAGCCGACCCAGCTCATCCTGTTGTCTCTGTAAGAGACAATCTTGAGTGGAGGAGGACAAGGAGACGACCACAAAGTCAAAAGATCCTGCTATGGGCGACTCAGGATGGGAAAGGGGCCTGCATGGAGACTCGCCCGGATGGACACCCCGGACTTGACGTCATAGGGTGGGCGAGGAGACGCATCCCCCGGCGTATGCCCCCATTGATTGATTGATTGATACTATAGAGGCCGATTTTTTAAAAAATCACAGCTAGATCAAATTTATATTATTCAGAAATGTAGTAGGACAGCATGAAGATTCTCCTATACATACTAGCAAAAGTAACGTTGTAATAAAGCCCTCATACACATACAATACGGCACGTCATACGAGTAACATTCACTTATAATACTCGTCCGCCGGGCAGACAGCAATGAGGCGGAGAATAAAAGCATATATATTCGAAGGTAAAACATAAAAATAAGTTAAATTAATTACTAAATGTATACATGTTCAGGCATTAGGGTCGCTAGGTCAGGTCAAGACTGTATTCAGGGTCGCAACCAGAAAAGTTTAGAACCACTGGACATAGAGTAAGAGAGGGAGCCCAAGTGACTTGAAAATCCAGATCTTTGTCCTTCTACGCAGGTATCGACAACGTCATATATACTCTTCCAAACCGAGTCCATAACACCGCAGCAAGACTTCCTGGCGAGACAAATCGCTATTCTGAATTACGCTACCTGGGTAGGTGAAATTTTCCGAGATCTCAACGTCCTCAACACAATGTACTACTGAGAACAGAAGGCTATATGAAAAGACGTAGAAGAAAAGTGTGAAAAGGAGTAGGAAAAGGTGGGGGAATAGGAGGAGGAGGAGGAGGAGGAGGAAGAGGAGGAGGAGGAGGCAGTGAGGAATATAGAGAGGAAGGAGGATGTGGAGGTAAAAAAAATAATTAATAGAAAGAATAGGGAGGAGGAGGGTCACAATGAAATCAGGAACGGTAGAATGTGAGAGAGGATTATTTCTTTTAAAATAAAGCTAATAATAAGTATCAATCTCTCTCTCTCTCTCTCTCTCTCTCTCTCTCTCTCTCTCTCTCTCTCTCTCTCTCTCTCTCTCTCTCTCTCTCTCTCTCTCTCTCTCTCTCTCTCTCTCACTCTCACACACACACACACACACACACACACACTGCTTACATTAGGAATGATATACCAGTAAGCGTCACCTACACTAAATCTTCGCCGGGCACTTGGCCATCAAGAATAATAGAAAACATTTAACATTTTATCGTTCCATACGCACCATCACTCCCTAGCACCAAATATCTTCTTACCATCATATCCTTCCATATTCCCCTTTCATTTGTATCCATCTCCTTTAATCGTTTCCGTCCCAATCTCCCCACTCCCCGAGGACTCTCACTCTCCGACTACCTCGGGTTTCTGTCCGCTAACTCTCCCGTTAATTTCCAGACTATTTCGAGGTGTTCGCTCAGAGTTCCCATTAGCATAACAATGTGCAGAACAGCGGTTTTAAATTAGCGTTCCTGGCCTTTTATTGTCATAAGAACATAAGAACATAAGAACGTAAGGAGTCTTCAAGAGGCCGGTTGGCCTATACGAGGCAGCTCCTGTACACTCAACCCCACCTTACCTCACCATCCATGGCTTTATCTAACCTCTTCTTGAATGTATCTATGGTATTGGCACCCACAACATGGCACCCAAGACTGTTCCATTCGTCCATCACTCGATTGGTGAACCAGTTATTGCCTATGTCTTTGTTGAATCTGAATTTGCCTAACTTAAAACCATTGCCACGCGCCCTACCTGGCTCTTTTACTCTCAAAATCTTATTGACATCCCCTTTATTAAGGCCCTTCATCCATTTATAGACTTCGATCAAGTCTCCTCGCAACCTTTCTAGAGAGTGTAGATTTAACTGCTTCAGCCTGTCTTCATAAGGCAAGTTTCTCACCCCCTGAATCATCTTTGTCATCCTCCTCTGTACATATTCTATCATCTTGATATCCATTTTATAGTAGGGGGACCAGAACTATATTTAGCAGTCTTCCTCAAACTATATTTAGCATTAGTTATACCTCATCTTGACTATGCGGTTCAGTTCTGGTCACCCTACTATAGAATGGATATCAAAATGTTAGAATCGGTGCAGAGGAGGATGACTAAGATGATTCATGGGTTGAAAACTTGCCATCTGAGAAAGACTCAAACAGTTAAACTTGCATTCTCTAGAAAGGCGAAGAATGCGTGGAGACATGATCGAGGTTTATAAATGGATGAAAAAACTTTAATAAGGAGACATTCATAAGGTTTTGTTGGTAAGAGAACCGGGTAGGACACGAAGTAACGGGTTTAAACTGGATAAATTCAGATTCAACAGGGACATAGGCAAAAATTGGTTTACTAACAGGGTGGTGGATGAGTGGAATAGGCTTAGCAGTCATGTGGTGAGTGCCAATACAATTGTCACATTCAAAAATAGACTAGATAAATTCATGGACAGCGATATTAGGTGGGGTTAGATACACGGGAGCTTAGGGTCAAAGGAGCTGCCTCGTACAGGCCTGCCGGCCTCTTGCAGACTCCTGCGTTCTTATGTTCTTATGTTCTTATGTTAACTGAACTGCATAATCGAGATGAGGTCTAACCAGTGCTAAGTAAAGTTTAAGGATGACTTCAGCGCTCCTATTGCTTACGCTCCTTGAGATGAAACCCAGTACTCTGTTTGCCCGATTTTTAGCCTGATTGTATTGAGCCCTAGGACGGAGGTCAGCGCTCACTAGGACTCCTATGTCTCTCTCACGCCCAGACCTGCTTAGAGGAGTGTCATTTAAGGAGTAATTGTGCAAGGGGTTATTCCTGCCTACACTCAAAATGCTACACTTCCCGACATTGAATACCATCTGCCACTTCCCCGCCCAATCATATAGTCTGTCAAGCTCATCCTGGAGAACGGTAGCGTCCCTGTCTGATTGGATTACTCTACCGATCTTGGTATCATCTGCGAACTTACTGACATCACTACGAACTCCTGTGCCCAAGTCATTGATGTAAATAATAAAAAGCAGAGGACCCAGCACCGACCCTTGTGGGACTACACTCGTAACACTGCCCCATTCAGATTTTTTTACCATTGATTTGCACTCTCTGCTTCCTACCACTAAGCCACGCCCTGATCCAGTTCAAAACTTTCTCATCTACGCCGTGAGCCTGTAATTTTAGTAATAGCCGGTGATGAGGGACTTTGTCGAACGCTTTACTGAAATCTAGATATAATATGTCATAGTTTTCATCTCGGTCAACCGCCACGATTACTTTAGTGTAGAAGGACAACAAGTTAGTAAGGCAAGACCTACCCTTTGTGAACCCATGCTGTGAATCATGAATTAAATTATGCTTTTCTAGATGATCCCGAATGCTCCCGGCTATAATTGACTCCAATATCTATCCTACAACTGATGTTAAGCTAATTGGGCGATAATTTGAGGTGGCTGACGTGTCTCCCTTTTTTAAAATCGGCGTCACATTAGCTACTTTACATTGATTGGGCACATACCCAGAATTTACCGACATCTTAAATAAATCGGTAAGGACCTCCTTGCACTCTTTCGGAACCATTGGGAATACTTCGTCTGGGCCCGGCGATTTGTTTTTCTTCAACCTACTAATCTCATCCTGGACTACTTGCCTAGTGATGATCACATCCCTCAACTTGTCGTTCTCTTTGCCCTCATATATCTGAACTCTCTCCGGAATGGTTGTTAGATTTTCCTGCGCGAAAACTGAGAGGAAATAGTCATTCATCATTTGACTCATATCTTCTCCATTCTCAACGAGCTCACCCGTGTTTGTTTTCAACGGTCCAATTCTGTCCCTTGTTCTCATTCTGTACAATTCGAAGAAGCCCTTGGGATCGCTCTTGGCCTCTTTGGCTACCCTAATCTCATAATTTATTTTTGCTAGGCGGGTGTTCTTCACCGACCTGGCTAGCTCAACATACATACCCCTGAGGTGGGTTTCTCCGTTCTTTATTTTCCTATAAATTCCTCTCTTCAAGCCAATCTCAATGCTTGAGTCTGGGGGTCATCCATTTGGGATCGTTATTTTCCTTCCTACGTGCTTGGTAAGGGATATGCTGTCTCTGACCCTCTGCAATTACTCTAACTAAATTATTGTAGATCATTTCTACATGATTCCCCTGTCTTTCCGGTTCCAGCCCTGAGATCTGGCCCTCATCCAGCCCTAAGGTTCCCCAGCTTACCTCCTCAAGGTGTCTTCTGAGCCCCTCATAATCAGCTCTTCTAAAGGCAGGCACCAACACTGGGTTGAGTTCATGGGTCACCGCCCAGTCTAATTTAAACCTAATTTCCCTGTGATCACTGCCACCTAATTATCCCCCAACTTCTAGCTCGATGATCATATTCTCGGTGTTAGTTAAGACCAAGTCTAGAATGTTGTTACCCCTGGTGGGCTAAGTCACTGTCTGCTTGAGAAAATTATCTTAAACTACTTTCAGAAAATCCTCAGATTCTAGATCACCCACCACGCCTTCCCAGTCTATATTCCTATAGTTAAAATCCCCCATTATGCAGACATTTTTGCCCCTGCTAGCCATGCCTACCTCTTGGAGAAATATATCAGTGTCCTGCCTGCTAAGGTTGGGTAGCCTGTAAAGAACCCCTAGAATTAGTTTATTTTTCCCTTTGTGGACGTCCACCCAAACTGATTCTGGGTCGCCATTTGTTTGAACAGAGTTGTTAGCGGAACATTTAAGTGTGTCTTCAACATAAAGTGCCCCCCCCCCCCTCCCCTGCTTCCCTTTCTATCTTTGTGAAACATCTGATAACCTTCTATTTCATACTCCGACATGAAGTTTTTGTTTGCAGTATCCACCCATGTTTCCGTGATAGCTATAATGTTGAATTTCTCGACACATGCATTCCCCCTCAGTAGATCTATCTTGTTCCTGAGACTCCTACTGTTGGTGTAATAAGCCGTTAGCCCATCCTTTCTTATATCCGTTCGATCACTCCTGTGCCCCCTAGTCCCAGTCTGCGATGCATAGCCACTAATAACAGGCCCTCCCCCCTCACCTACTCTAAAAAATCATGTAGGGTGCTAAGTGATCGCTCGAGGGAGTCTGCGAGAACCTCCACCCCCTGGAGTGACAGGTGCACACCATCCTTGGCATACAAGGTGCCTTTATCGTAAAAGAGGTCCCAATTATCAAGGAAAAGCCAACCATTTCGCTGACAGTGGGACGCCAGCCTGCAGTTTACTGCTAAGGCTCTGGAAAGCCATCGCTCATCTACCCCCCTCCTCGGCAAAACTCCACAAACGGCCGGCACCCCTCCGAAGTCTCTCACTTTAGCGAACGATTCCCTGAAGCGCCGAAATATCTCTTCGCTACCCACTCTACCGAGGTCATTACCACCGAAACTACAGAAGACGATAGGCTGTGTCCCCTCCCCTGCTAAAATTTCTTCCATCCTGTCAGATATGTGCTGCATGCCTGCCCCGGGAAAGCACGTTCGAAGCCTATTATTCTTTTACCTTGAACAAAAGTACCTGTCAATGAACCTCATTTCAGAGTCCCCACCCACTAGGACTTTCCTCTTAGAAACTGTGTCAGTCGACGGAAGGGAAGCCGCTACAGGAGGAGAGGGAGGGGCGGCAACAGAGGAGGAGGAGGAGGAGGAGGTGGAGGAGGAGGAGGAGGAGGAGGAGGAGGACAATGAGTGGGAGAAGGAGAGAGAGGAGGGGGATGACGTCGAAGGGGAATGGGGAGAGTAGGCGGTGGCTGAGGTGGTGGCGGAGGTGGCGGGGGAGGTGGTGGGGAAGGAGGGATGACGTCGAAGGGGAAGGGGGAGAGAAGGAGGTGGATGAGGTAGTGGCGGAGGTGGAAGAGGAGGTGGTGGGGGAGAAGGGAGATGACGTCGAAAGGGAAGGGGAGAGTAGGAGGTGGAGGAGGTGGAGGCGGAGGTGGCGGTGGAGGTGGTGGGGAGGAGGGGATGACGTCGAAGAGGAAGGGGAGAGGAGGAGGTGGCGGAGGTGGTGGCGGACGTGGCGGAGGAGGTGGTGGGGAGGAGGGGATGACGTCGAAGCAGAAGGGGGAGAGGATGAGGTGGCTGAGGTGGTGGCGGAAGTGGCGGAGGAGGTGGTGGGGAGGAGGGGATGACGTCGAAAGGGAAGGGGAGAGGAGGAGGTGGTGGGGAGAAGGGAGATGACGTCGAAAGGGAAGGGGAGAGGAGGAGGTGGCTGATGTGGTGGCGGAGGTGGCGGAGGAGGTGGTGGGGAGGAGGGGATGACGTCGAAGGAGAAGGGGATAGGAAGAGGTGGCTGAGGTGGTGGCGGAAGTGGCGGAGGAGGTGGTGGGGGAGGAGGGGATGACGTCGAAAGGGAGGGGAGAGGAGGAGATGGTGGGGGAGGAGGGGGATGACGTCGAAGCGGAAGGGGGAGAGGAGGAGGTGGCTGAGGTGGTGGCGGAGGTGGTGGTGGGGGAGGAGGGGGATGACGTCGAAGGGGAAGGGGGAGAGGAGGTAGTGGCGGAGGTGGCGGAGGAGGTGGTGGGGATGGCGGTGGAGGAGGGGGAATATCACAAAGGAACACAAAGGAAGAACAAACAACAGCAGACCTGCTGGTCCTTACGAGGTTGTTTGTGACAAGCTACACTAACTATCTAATCAAAGGTGGAAGATGAAGGACAGCAAAGGCGAAGGCTCCTCCCCACCCCACCATCCCTCCAGCCAAAGCTGGCAGGAAAGGAAAAAGAACCATGCAGCATGGAAAAACTGCATGGAATTTATGTAGGAAAGAGGAAAGAACTACCATTACTGCTACCACTAACCGGGCGATAAAAGCGGACAAGGACACCAGTATTCGAAATAACTTAACGTTATTACGACAATGAGTAATATCTAAGTTGCTGGTTGGATTCAAAACACTTGTCTAATCTATTCTTGAAGGCCGTAACTGTTGTACTATCAACGACATCACAAGGTAGAGAGTTCCAAACATTAACAACTCGATTGAAGAAGAAGTGTTTAGCTTCGTGCGACGAGAATCTTTTACCACTTATCTTCAAATTGTGATTTCTTCTTGTTCTATTTGATCGATCAATTGTAAAGTAATCTTCCGCATTAATATCACTGAATCCTTTGAACATTTTAAACACTTCTATTAGATCGCCTCGCATTCTTCGTTTTGATAGGCTGAATAAATTTACTTCTTTAAGCCTTTGTTCATATGACAAATTTCTCAACCTAGGAATCATCTTTGTTACTCTTCGTTGGACCCGTTCCAACTTTTCTATGTCTTTTCTGTAGTAGGGAGACCAAAACTGTACACAGTACTCTAGACGGGGTCGAACCAACGAATTATACAGTTTTAATATTACTTTTTCCGATTTATTATTAAAGACTCGTCCGATGAAGCCAACCAATTTGTTTTAACTACCTCTGAACATTGCTGACCGGGCTTTAAATCGCTTGATATAGTGATTCCAAGATCCTTTTCTTTACTTACTGCAGAAAGTTGTTGGCCATTCATTACGTACCGAACGCGATTGTTATTTTTTCCGATGTGCAACACTTTACATTTCTCAACGTTAAATTTAATTTGCCATTGATTGGCCCAACGTGAAAGTCGATCTATATTTGATTGTAAAGCTTCTTCGTCGAGTATCGCAGTTACTTTACTAGCAATTTTTGTGTCATCAGCAAATTTTGATACTTTGCAAGTGAGCCCATCATCGATATCATTAACATAAATTAAGAAGAGCATGGGGCCAAGCACTGATCCTTGAGGTACGCCGCTTTTGACATCGAGCCAGTTAGATGTAACACCGTTTAGAACTACTCTCTGTTTCCGCTCAGAGAGCCAGTCCGCAAGCCAATTGTGAATGTTACCCGAGATACCGTGCGCCAGTAGTTTGCTGAGCAATCGTTGGTGGGGGACCTTATCAAATGCCTTTTGAAAATCCAGATATATGATATCTACTGATCTGCTTTCATCGAACACGTCGAAAATATAGTGAAAAAAATCAAGTAAGTTAGTCAAACACGAACGTTTACTACGGAAGCCATGTTGCGAATTATTTATTATATTATTTTCTTCGAAGAATTTCACCATATTGTCGCGAATGATAGTCTCCATTAACTTACAAACAATAGATGTCAGGCTAATTGGTCGATAGTTTCCTGGATGAGACTTGTCCCCCTTTTTGAAAATTGGTGTGACATTTGCAAGTTTCCAATCCGACGGAACTTTTCCAGCTGTTAAAGATTTATTGAATATGATGGAGAGCGGTTTACAAATTTGATGTTTGATTTCTTTTAAGACCCTAGGGGTAATTTTGTCTGGACCAGGAGCTTTGCTTACTTTAATCTTTTCAATTGTGCGTAAAATGTCACTTTCTACGATGAGCACGCCACTTAACATCTTTTCGGTCCTTCTAACCTCCGGCGATTGAGGTGAATAACAATCTTCGTCGGTAAATACGGATGCGAAAAAGTTATTTAGGATTGTAGCCATTTCATTTTCATCGTTCGTGTGGTTACCATTTTCATTTGCAAGCGGTCCGATACCACAAGTGAGTGACTTTTTTTTATTTACATAGCTGAAAAATTCTTTAGAATTAGATTTACTTGTTTCCGCTATATATTCTTCAAGATTTTTCTTGCTTCGTTTTATTAATTTCTTGGTTTCGCGGCGAATTCTGTCCAACTCTAGTTTATCAGCCTCGCTCTGAGATGATATGTACCTACTGTATACGCGTTTTTTAAGAGATAGGCTATTTTGAATTTCGTTATTCCACCATTTGGGTTTCTTCTTAGAAGCTGAACGTCTGTTACGATAGGGTACGCATATGCTTATTGCATTGTTCAATATTGTGGTGAAGGCCCCCCAAAATTTATCAATATCTGTTTCCGCCGTGATTTCAGTCCAGTCAGAATTATTTAGAATTGATCGGAGTCTTACGAAATTCGCTCTCTGATAATCAGGCACCTTTTCTTTACTAGGAGTTACTTTACTTTCTTTCATATTGATGCTGAATGTGATTGTTCGGTGATCGCTAGAACTAAAAATTGGACCAACATTTACTTCGTTAACTAGATCAGCTGTCGTTGAAAAGATAAGGTCAAGTATATTATTTTCCCGAGTCGGTTCTTGAACGTGTTGATGTAAATCACTTTCTAGTAAATTTGTGTACAGGTCGAGCCCTGTATGACAGTTCAACGGTTCACCCCATCTTTTCACTGGCAAGTTAAAGTCCCCAACAATTACTGCCTCGGAACTGCTACTTGTTTCTAATAATAATTCACTTAATGCGAGGTCTGCCTTGGCGGTCTGTAGATAAGTCCAATTACTATTTTACTATTTATTTTTAATTTCAATGAAAACCGTGTCTACATTGGTTATAATATCTGTTTTCACGGGTACTGGATGGAGAGAGTTGTGGATATTAAAGATAAGGCCTCCACCCTGTCTGTTCTTTCTTTCATGACTAAAGATGGTATAACCCGGTAATCTATATTCCGCAATGAAATCTCTATTTGAAGTGTCTATCCAAGATTCTGTGACTCCGATTATGTGATAATGATTTGTAGGTGCGAGGACTTCTAGTCTTCAAATTTGTTACGTAGGCTACGAGCGTTTACATAGAAAGCTTTAATGTGATTCGAGTCGGGGGTTTCGCGGGTTGAGTGCACTCTTACGGTGGAGCTGCTGGTGTTCTCGCCACCGCGTTTTTTGGCTTTCGAAGAGCCACTTGGTCACAGAGCAGCCTCCCGAAACGGGCTGCTCCAACATAAATTAAGTGGATGCCATCAGGAAGGAACAAGTCTGAATCGTAGTAAAAACTGTTCCACAAGTTAGCGAACTGGACGTTTTCTTGTGAGCAAAGGGACTGAAGTCTGTTGTTTGTGCTGAAGGCCTTACTGTAAAAGCTTGATTCGGCACCGACCCTCGGGAGGACTCCTGAGATTATGTTATGTTATGTTACTGGCATCTGTTTTACGTTTAAACTGTTTGATCATGCGGCGGTATTTCTCAAGCAGTTCCTCAGAACGGGTTGTCTTTACGTCATTTGTCCCCCCGTAAATGACAAAGAGGGTGTTTCGGTCGGCCTTTCTCGTGACATCATCGCACGCTGCGGTAATGTCGTCCAGTCTGGCACCTGGATAGCAGTAACGATTTCTGCGGCCGTTTGATGAACGACCACAGAACTCAACCAGCTGGCCACGCACCATGGAGTCTCCAACTAGGCGAGTCTCCAACTCATCCTCCATGGTGTCTGCCAGTACCTGGAACCTATTGAAGGTAGTGGGGGTCAGTAAATTCTTGGTTGCCTGCTTCGGTTTGGCTCCATTCCTTACAGGTTGGAACCCGACATCCTGTGATGCAGGAAGAGAAGCGTTAAGTGGGGCAGGCTGGAAGGTGTCCTGTGAGGCAGGCTGGGAGTTAGCCTGTGAAGCAGGCTGGGGGTTAGCCTGTGAGGCAGGCTGGGGTTCAGCCTGTGAGGCAGGCTGGCAGTTGTTCTGTGAGGCAGGCCGGGGGTTAGCCTGTGAGGCAGGCTGGGGGTTAGCCTGTGAGGCAGGCTGGGGTTAGCCTGTGAGGCAGGCTGGGGTTATCCTGTGAGGCAGGCTGGGAGTCAACCTGTGAGGCAGGTAACACGTCCTCCCGTGAAGCAGGAGGGTCGTCTGGAGCGGGCACAGTCTCAGCGGAGGGCCTCTCCACCATCGATGGTGGAGTCACTGCCACATTTGTTAAAACAAATTCCTGAAGGGCTACAAATTTCTTTTCAAGATCATTGTGCTTGACTTTCCATTCAGTCACAGCCTTCTGAAGATGTAATCTTTGAACGCAGAGGCGGCAAGTTTTACTCAGCTGGAAGAACTGAGCTGCAAAACGTCCGGGACAGACGTCACACTTAAGGTTCGAAGGCATTGTTAGAATTTTAAGCGAGTTAACAGTTTGGGCAAATATTAAAAGCGCTTTCGAAATAACTTAAATTGTGACCATAAATTGAATTTTATAAAAATTGTGCATGGAAAATAGATACTGCTGTGTTAGATGCCTCCAACACTGGGAGTTCGCTCCCACAGGGTCTTGAAAACGCCTCAAAGACCAATCGCTTGTCCTGAGCCTCGGTCACGAGAGAGACGGGGGGGAAGCGGGGGATGAGGACTCAGGTGTTAGGTTACCTGCCGACCTCTTCCGCCTGGGTTTTTTAATCCTCCTCCTCCTCCTCCTCCTCCTCCTTCACCTTCTCCTCCCCCAGGTGAAACCCCCCTAACGCACCGGGCAAGTAGGCTTTCTTTAATCCGGCGAACAAGGTGCTGTCGTAATTTTAAGCACAGGTAAATAATTTGATCTGTTTTGCGTGTGTATGAGTGTTTTTTTTTTTTTTTTTTTTGTGTGTGTGTGTGTGTGTGTGTGTGTGTGTGTGTGTGAGCGCGCGCGCGCGCGTATGTGTGTAATAATAATAATAATAATAATATAATATATGGTTTATTCAAATACGGCAGCCGTCAGGCTGAAAATTTACATTTTAGAAATACATTTTAAGTTTCACTAATGATAACAAGTACAAAAGGAAGGGGGGGATGGAAAACGGAAGTCTGACTTGTCTCTGGGAAGGTAGGAGGGATGGGGATGGGGGTGGGGTGGAGTGCAGGGGGGTGGCGCTGGCGCCGCGGGGAGAGCGAAGGGGCGGATTTTTCCAGATGGCGGTGAGGTCAAGTGAGATGTTAATCCTCAGGTAGGATGCTGGGTTCAGGTGACAGGTCCCGGAGGGATGCAGGTGGGCAGTATCTGGGAGGTCACTCAGGTACCCAGGCTTAGTAATGATGTGCTAAGCCAAGGCCGGCGGGACACAGGTGGTGGGTGCCGCCCGGTAGGTTGTTGTATGTTTCTGGGAACAAGTGCACAACGTTGATGAAGGTGCCGTGCATCTTGCTCCAAACCTGAGTGACGAGGCTGCCACACTGCCTGCCACCTGAACTGACCTTCCCCTGCTGCTGGGTGACCGAGATGGTGTCCTTCGGAACTTGAGCGTGCCGGCGAGGACGAGGCGTTGGCGACACAGCTCTCACTACCTTCCAGCACCACAACACACTGCAGTCACTGTATGTCTGTTTAATGTCACAACATTTCACAAGTGTTCTTAATTAATTATAACGAGTATCTTGAGAAAAATGGGAAGGGGCGGGGGAATGGGAGCGAAGGAGAAGGAAAAAGGATAAGGGTCAACAGGCTGACCCTGTGGCTGGTATGGGGAGCGCCATGTGACACGTCTTGACCCCGTGAGGGTCAGGAGAGGTGTGTGTGTGTGTGTGTGTGTGTGTGTGTGTGTGTGTGTGTCTGTGTGAGTGTGTGTGTTTATGTGTGTGTGTGCGTGTTTCTGAATCTGTGTGTGCGTGTGGAGCTTGCCAGCAGTCTCTGCATACGCTGACAACTGCACTCTCTCCCTCTCCTACCCACGCCAAGACAGCCAGCAAGCGGTTGCTGACGTCAACCAGCAACTATGTTTGATACGGGAGTGAGGGGAGCGCTGGCAGGTAGCTTCGCCCCTGAAAAGACCCAGGTGATGGTTATCTCTCGAGGCCCCGGCAGCCACACAAGCTGTCGAAGGAAGTGATGTTTGGCTCCGTCACCCTCCCACTCAAGAATTACGTTAGGGTTATCAGAGTGGACTTGGACCGAGAGCTGTGCTTCGACCGCCACCTGAAACACGTCGCCCACAAAACCTCCCTCCGGGTCTGTGCCTTACGTAGAGTGGCGAATTTCATAAACAAACGTGAAATCCTGCTACTCTGCAAGGCCCACGTAAGACCCTACCTGCATGGGAAAGTTGGAAAGTCTCGTTTAGTCGGCGCAACATGTGGTCTTATGCCGGAGAGAGACAGAAGGGGAAGGAATTATAGGAGAAGATAACAGATCCCAGGAGACGAGACACAACCCCCGATTAATGCCTGGTACCCATTCACTGGTGGGTGGACAGGAGCGTAGGGTATCGGAAAAGCCGCCCAAATTTTTCCACTCCGCCCGGGAATCGAACCCGGGTTCTCTCGGGTGTGAGCCGAGTATGCTGACCACTGCACCACGAAACCCCCCATGCAGTATGTGTGTGTGAGCGCGCGCGCGTGTGTGTGTGTGTGTGTGTGTGTGTGTGTGTGTGTGTGTGTGCCTGTGTGAGTGTGTGTGTTTATGTGTGTGTGCGTGTTTCTGTGTCTGTGTGTGCGTGTGGAGCTTGCCAGCAGTCTCTGCATACGCTGACAACTGCACTCTCTCCCTCTCCTACCCACGCCAAGACAGCCAGCAAGCGGTTGCTGACGTCAACCAGCAACTATGTTTGATACGGGAGTGAGGGGAGCGCTGGCAGGTAGCTTCGCCCCTGAAAAGACCCAGGTGATGGTTATTTCTCGAGGCCCCGGCAGCCACACAAGCTGTCGAAGGAAGTGATGTTTGGCTCCGTCACCCTCCCACTCAAGAATTACGTTAGGATTATCAGAGTGGACCTGGACCGAGAGCTCTGCTTCGACCGCCACCTGAAACACGTCGCCCACAAAACCTCCCTCCGGGTCTGTGCCTTACGTAGAGTGGCGAATTTCATAAACAAACGTGAAATCCTGCTACTCTGCAAGGCCCAGGTAAGACCCTACCTGCATGGGAAAGTTGGAAAGTCTCGTTTAGTCGGCGCAACATGTGGTCTTATGCCGGAGAGAGACAGAAGGGGAAGGAATTATAGGAGAAGATAACAGATCCCAGGAGACGAGACACAACCCCCGATTAATGCCTGGTACCCATTCACTGGTGGGTGGACAGGAGCGTAGGGTATCGAAAAAGCCGCCCAAATTTTTCCACTAAGCCCGGGAATCGAACCCGGGTTCTCTCGGGTGTGAGCCGAGTATGCTGACCACTGCACCACGAAACCCCCCATGCAGTATGTGTGTGTGAGCGCGCGCGTGTGTGTGTGTGTGTGTGTGTGTGTGTGTGTGTGTGTGTGTGTGTGTGTGTGTGTGCGTGTTTCTGTGTCTGTGTGTGCGTGTGGAGCTTGCCAGCAGTCTCTGCATACGCTGACAACTGCACTCTCCCTCTACCCACGCCAAGACAGCCAGCAAGCGGTTGCTGACGTCAACCAGCAACTATGTTTGATACGGGAGTGAGGGGAGCGCTGGCAGGTAGCTTCGCCCCTGAAAAGACCCAGGTGATGGTTATCTCTCGAGGCCCCGGCAGCCACACAAGCTGTCGAAGGAGGTGATGTTTGGCTCCGTCACCCTCCCACTCAAGAATTACGTTAGGATTATCAGAGTGGACCTGGACCGAGAGCTCTGCTTCGACCGCCACCTGAAACACGTCGCCCACAAAACCTCCCTCCGGGTCTGTGCCTTACGTAGAGTGGCGAATTTCATAAACAAACGTGAAATCCTGCTACTCTGCAAGGCCCAGGTAAGACCCTACATGCATGGGAAAGTTGGAAAGTCTCGTTTAGTCGGCCCGGGAATCGAACCCGGGTTCTCTCGGTTGTGAGCCGAGTATGCTGACCACTGCACCACGAAACCCCCTTGCAGTATGGGATTCTGACCCCGATGTCCAGCGCGGTCACACACCTGCAGAGACTGGACAAGGTGGAGCGACTTGTGCAGCGGCTGTTAGTGGAGAACTACCCCCAGTCCCCCCCCACAATATATGACACCCCTGAACACTCTGGAGCTCCGCCGGGACATCCCTGCCCTGGTGGTGTTCCACAAGGCTCAGGTACAAAGAGTTTCACACTTGGGGAGATTGAGGCACCACCCGGGAGAGGCTGTAAGTGATACGAGAACGGTACTCTCCAGCCACTAGCAGATCGGGGTGCCGAGGTCACGCGCCAGGCAGACCAGAGGACCTTCACCTCCAGAGTGTCACGCCTGTCGAACGCGTTCACTGTAGCAGTGCCTACATTGAGGGGAATGTCCAACCAACAAGTGAAGGTGGCTGCTCACATAATTATGGCGAGGAACATGCCCTGCACCAATAGTACTCCTAAACTTACAGTGAGCGTGTCAAAAAAGGCTTTTGAAATAGACGAGGAAAAAAGTCACTTTAAGCCTGACAGATGTATCCGTTTTTCTTTTTCCTGTGTTTTCTTTCGATCGCTCGTCCGCCTGTTAATCAAAATACAAATGTTGTGTGCTACGCTCTAAGTTTAAGAGAGAGAGAGAGAGAGAGAGAGAAATTTGAAAAGAGAAAAGATAAATGATAATTTTTTTTTTTTAGTTCTCGTTTAAAAAAGCAAGTTGGCACAAAAAAATAGCCCTCCACTCCCCCGTTACACATCTACTACCCCTCCCACGCATCCATCTACTCACACCCACACATCCACCTACTAAGATGATTCAGGGGTTGATAAACTTGCCATACGAGGAAAGACTCAAACAGTTAAACTTGCATTCTCTAGAAAGGCGAAGGGTGCGTGGAGACATGATCGAGGTTTATAAATGGATGAAGGGCTTTAATAAGGGAGACATTCATAAGGTTTTTGTTGGTAAGAGAACCGGGTAGGACACGAAGTAACGGGTTTAAACTGGATAAATTCAGATTCAACAGGGACATAGGCAAAAATTGGTTTACTAACAGGGTGGTGGATGAGTGGAATAGGCTTAGCAGTCATGTGGTGAGTGCCAATACAATTGTCACATTCAAAAATAGACTAGATAAATTCATGGACAGCGATATTAGGTGGGGTTAGATACACGGGAGCTTAGGGTCAAAGGAGCTGCCTCGTACAGGCCTACCGGCCTCTTGCAGACTCCTGCGTTCTTATGTTCTTATGTACACCACATGCACACCTTCACCTTCCCCCACCACACACACTTCCACGCCTTCGCCCACCCTTTCACCCCCATGAAGGCGATGGCTGAGTGCTCGGCGCATGCGGGCGTGGTGATCCGTGGTGAGTCCCGTGATGGAGTCCAGCCCGCCGCTACAAGCTGACAATTTTCCGCTATCACTGAGTGGCCGAAGACAACCCACAAGCACTGAATACCAGTTGCCATCTTGCATTGGCTCATGCTGCCCTCCCGGAGCTCATCATAAATCCTAGAATCTAGAGTCCGGGTTGATAAGTGGTCTTCTGGACAGCATGTGGGTAGTTTTAAGCCACTCTGCGGCGGCTGAAAAATCCCAGCTTGGTGGCACCGGTCGAGGATTGAACTCGCGTCATCCCGAACGCGGGGCCGTCACGCTATCCATTCAGCCACCGCCTCCCCCAGATGAAGTTTCCAGTTAAGATTTTGAGTTAGAGATAGGCCGAGATTGTTTATTGTAGAAGAAAGAGACATGTGTTATCGAAAAATAAGGGATAGATGTTTGGAAGATTGTGTCGAGTTGACAGGAGAAGCTATTGAGTTTCTGAGGCACTGACAGACACCGAGATCCTCCTGTCCCTTTCATAAATGATAATAATATATCAAGTCAAGCGTTCTGTAGCGTCTAGCATAGAGTCTTGCAATTCCTGTAGGGATTTTTTTTTTTAAAGATGTTCAACAATGCAGAGGAGAGTCATCAGCGTAAGAGTGAAGGACAGCTTGTTCTGGAACCTCTTTCATTACCTTTTCCCCCTTCTCTCCCTTTTTATCTTCATCGTCTGCCTCCTCCATATTCTGCAGGCCTTCCTTTTCTCCCTCAGTTCCTTAGGTGCTTCCTTCATCATTTATCTCGTAGTGACAAGGAAAGGAAGTGAAGCCGTAGGGGGGAAACCCGGATGGCTGTTAATTAAGGTGATAGGAGTGGCCGATTACCTGAGGGTATGGTGGTGAGGGAAGAAAGGAAGAATAGCAGGAAGGAACGAAGAAAAAGGAAAATGGAAGAAAAAATGAAAGGAAGAAAGGAATTCAGAATGGAAGGAAATACAAAGGAAGGAGGAAGGGGGTGAATGAGTAGAGGGAGGATGGAAGGAAAGGAAAGATGATTAGAGGGACGCATGCATGAATAAATGAATGAAGAAAGGGATGGGGGAGGGAGGGAGGAAGGGAGGGAGGAAGGAAGGAAGGAAGGAAGGAAGGAAAGAAGGAAGGAAGAAAGGAAGGAAGGAAGGAAGGAAGGAAAGAAGGAAGGAAGGAAGAAAGGAAGGAAGGAGGGAGGGAGGGCGGGAAGGAAGGAACACAAAGGAACACATAGGAAGAACAAACAACAGCAGACCTGCTGGTCCTTACGAGGTTGTTTGTGACAAGCTACACTAACTATCTAATCAAAGGTGGAAGATGAAGGACAGCAAAGGCGAAGGCTCCTCCCCACCCCCCCATCCCTCCAGCCAAAGCTGGCAGGAAAGGAAAAAGAACCATGCAGCATGGAAAAACTGCATGGAATTTATATAGGAAAGAGGAAAGAACTACCATTACTGCTACCACTAACCGGGCAATAAAAGCGGACAAGGACACCAGTATTCGAAAGAACTTAACGTTATTACGACAATGAGTAATATCTTAGTTGCTGGTTGGATTCAAAACACTTGTCTAATCTATTCTTGAAGGCCGTAACTGTTGTACTATCAACGACATCACAAGGTAGAGAGTTTCAAACATTAACAACTCGATTGAAGAAGAAGTTTTTAGCTTCGTGCGACGATAATCTTTTACCACTTATCTTCAAATTGTGATTTCTTCTTGTTCTATTTAATCGATCAATTATAAAGTAATCTTCCGCATTAATATCACTGAATCCTTTGAACATTTTAAACACTTCTATTAGATCGCCTCGCATTCTTCGTTTTGATAGGCTGAATAAATTTACTTCTTTAAGCCTTTGTTCATATGACAAATTTCTCAACCTAGGAATCATCTTTGTTACTCTTCGTTGGACCCGTTCCAACTTTTCTATGTCTTTTCTGTAGTAGGGAGACCAAAACTGTACACAGTACTCTAGACGGGGTCGAACCAACGAATTATACAGTTTTAATATTACTCTTTCCGATTTATTATTAAAGACTCGTCCGATGAAGCCAACCAATTTGTTTGCAGTTTTAACTACCTCTGGACAATGCTGACCGGGCTTTAAATCGCTTGATATAGTGATTCCAAGATCCTTTTCTTTACTTACTGCAGAAAGTTGTTGGCCATTCATTACGTACCGAACGCGACTGTTATTTGTCCGATGTGTAACACTTTACATTCGTCAACGTTAAATTTCATTTGCCATTGATTGGCCCAACGTGCAAGTCGATCTAGATCTGATTGTAAAGCTTCTTCGTCGAGTATCGCAGTTACTTTACTAGCAATTTTGTGTCGTCAGCAAATTTTGATACTTTGCAAATGAGCCCATCATCGATATCATTAACATAAATTAAGAAGAGCATGGGGCCAAGCACTGATCCTTGAGGTACGCCGCTTTTGACATCGAGCCAGTTAGATGTAACACCGTTTAGAACTACTCTCTGTTTCCGCTCAAAGAGCCAGTCCAACCAATTGTGAATGTTACCCGAGATACCGTGCGCCAGTAGTTTGCTGAGCAATCGTTGGTGGGGACCTTATCAAATGCCTTTTGAAAATCCAGATATATGATATCTACTGATCTGCTTTCATCGAACACCTCAAAATATAGTGAAAAAAATCAAGTAAGTTAGTCAAACACGAACGTTTACTACGGAAGCCATGTTGCGAATTATTTATTATATTATTTTCTTCGAAGAATTTCACCATATTGTCGCGAATGATAGTCTCCATTAACTTACAAACAATAGATGTCAGGCTAATTGGTCGATAGTTTCCTGGATGAGACTTGTCCCCTTTTGAAAATTGGTGTGACATTTGCAAGTTTCAATCCGACGGAACTTTTCCAGCTGTTAAAGATTTATTGAATATGATGGAGAGCGGTTTACAAATTTGATGTTTGATTTCTTTTAAGACCCTAGGGGTAATTTTGTCTGGACCAGGAGCTTTGCTTACTTTAATCTTTTCAATTGTGCGTAAAATGTCACTTTCTACGATGAGCACGCCACTTAACATCTTTTCGGTCCTTCTAACCTCCGGCGGTTGAGGTGATAAACAATCTTCGTCGGTAAATACGGATGCGAAAAAGTTATTTAGGATTGTAGCCATTTCATTTTCATCGTTCGTGTGGTTACCATTTTCATTAGCAAGCGGTCCGATACCACAAGTGAGTGACTTTTTATTATTTACATAGCTGAAAAATTCTTTAGGATTAGATTTACTTGTTTCCGCTATATATTCTTCAAGATTTTTCTTGCTTCGTTTTATTAATTTCTTGGTTTCGCGGCGAATTCTGTCCAACTCTAGTTTGTCAGCCTCGCTCTGAGATGATATGTACCTACTGTATACGCGTTTTTTAACCCTATTCGTTCCGACCCGGGCCACATTTGCCCCCCCCTGAGGATTTTTGTCAAAACGATCATTTTTTTTTTATTACCAAGTTTAAAAGAAAAACAGACCTTCTGATAAACGTAGAAAATACCGTAGATTAAGATGCGATATCAAAAATAACCATAGGAGCCTCCGTTATCTTGCTAAACACGAATATTTAGAAACACCGACGCGAATCATTTTGAAGCACGGCGATACGCTGTGAAAAAAAACCCAACGTTCAAACGCCTCCGGATGACGATATTATTACTGTTATAAGTATTAATATACCTGTATTGTATAGTGCTATACTGCATGTTCTGCATCTTTTATGTTAACAAAGCTTTAGCTGATACACTAAACAGACCAACAAACAAGCTAGCTGTAATAAAAACATAATAAAAACGTACACAGCCCGCTGTGTACGAGAGTTATTCAACGGCAGTTGGCGACACGAGCTTGTGATTGCGGCGAGGCGATGACGAATTATGGCACATACAATACTTATTTTGACACTACCATAAGGTGATAACTGTGTCTCGTACATATGTTAATTTCTTGTACTTTGGCCAGACAATTCCTATATATAGCTAATAAAGAAAAAAACGTACGTGCTTGGAGTCAGAGAGAGAGAGAGAGAGAGAGAGAGAGAGGCCAGTCATAGGCTATTTGACCGTTTGAACCTAGCTCCCTCTCTTCCATCTTTCATATATATATATATATATATATATATATATATATATATATATATATATATATATATATATATATATATATATATATATATATTAACCAGGCAACAATGATAATACCCAAAATAATATCAGTGCCAGTGTCACTTGCTGCGAAATATTCATGTCATTCATATTCAGTTCCTTTCAATATAAGCAAATATACTCTTATCGGCAAAAAAAAAAAGTTAGCGTAATAAAAAATACTATGAAAGATGGAAGAGAGGGAGCTAGGTTCAAACGGTTAAATAGCCTATGACTGGCCTCTCTCTCTCTCTCTCTCTCTCTCTCTCTCTCTCTCTCTCTCTCTCTCTCTCTCTCTCTCTCTCTCTATATATATATATATATATATATATATATAAAATACTATGAAAGATGGAAGAGAGGGGAGCTAGGTTCAAACGGTCAAATAGCCTCTGCCTAGCCGCTCTCTCTCTCTCTCTCTCTCTCTCTCTCTCTCGCTCTCTCTCTCTCTCTCTCTCTCTCTCTCTCTCTCTCTCTCTATATATATATATATATATATATATATATATATATATATATATATATATATATATATATATATATATATATATATATATATATATATATATATATATATATATATATATATATATATATATATATATATATATATATATATATATATATATATATATATATATATATATATATATATATATATATATATATATATATATATATATATATATATATATATGTCATTCATATTCAGTTCCTTTCAATATAAGCAAATATACTCTTATCGGCAAAAAAAAAAATTACTTTCTATAAATCACTGGCCTCGTATGGTTTATTTTGGGGGGGACCTGGATGCATTGAGAGAGAGAGAGAGAGAGAGAGAGAGAGAGAGAGAGAGAGTGAGAGATTATTTTGGGATATCAAGACGAATAGGAAAGCGAAATTTAGCGTAATAAAAAAAATACTATGAAAGATGGAAGAGAGGGGAGCTAGGTTCAAACGGTCAAATAGCCTATGACTGGCCTCTCTCTCTCTCTCTCTCTCTCTCTCTCTCTCTCTCTCTCTCTCTCTCTCTCTCTCTCTCTCTCTCTGACACTTATCATCAACGCCACCATCACGACCACCATCATCACCACCATCATCATCATCACCACCATCATCATCACCACCATCATCATCACCACCATCACCATCATCATCATCACCATCATCATCACCACCATCATCACCACCATCATCACCACCATCATCACCATCATCATCACCACCATCATCATCACCATCATCACCATCATCATCACCATCATCACCACCATCATCATCACCACCATCATCACCATCATCACCATCATCACCACCATCATCATCACCACCATCACCATCACCACCATAATCATCACCACCATCATCACCACCATCATCATCACCACCATCATCATCACCACCATCATCATCACCACCACCATCATCACCACCACCATCATCACCACCACCATCATCACCACCATAATCATCACCACCATCACCATCATCACCATCATCACCCATCATCATCACCACCATCATCATCACCATCATCACCACCACCATCATCACCACCATAATCATCACCACCATCATCACCATCATCATCACCACCATCATCATCACCACCATCATCATCACCACCATCATCACCACCACCATCATCACCACCATCACCATCATCACGATCGTCACCACCATCATCATCACCACCATCATCACCATCATCACCATCATCACCACCATCATCATCACCACCATCACCATCACCACCATAATCATCACCACCATCATCACCACCATCATCATCACCACCATCATCATCACCATCATCATCACCACCACCATCATCACCACCACCATCATCACCACCATAATCATCACCACCATCACCATCATCAACAACATCATCATCACCATCATCATCACCACCATCATCATCACCACCATCATCACCACCATCATCATCATCATCACCATCATCACCAACAACATCATCAACACCACCATCATCATCACCACCACCACCATCATCACCATCACCACCATCATCATCACCACCATCACCATCACCACCATCATCATCACCACCATCATCATCACCACCACCATCATCAACACCATCATCACCATCATCATCACCACCATCATCATCACCACCATCATCATCACCACCATCATCACCACCATCATCACCACCATAATCATCACCACCATCACCATCATCACCATCATCATCACCATCATCATCACCACCATCATCATCACCACCATCATCACCACCATCATCATCATCATCACCATCATCACCATCATCATCACCATCATCATCACCACCATCATCACCATCATCATCACCACCATCATCATCACCACCATCATCACCATCATCACCACCATCATCATCACCATCATCATCACCATCATCACCATCATCACCACCACCATCATCACCACCATCATCATCACCATCATCATCATCACCATCATCATCACCACCACCATCATCACCACCACCATCATCACCACCATAATCATCACCACCATCACCATCATCACCATCATCATCACCATCATCATCACCACCATCATCATCACCATCATCACCACCATCATCATCATCATCACCATCATCACCATCATCATCACCATCATCATCACCACCATCATCATCATCACCACCATCACCATCATCACCATCACCACCATCATCATCACCACCATCACCATCACCACCATCATCATCACCACCATCATCATCACCACCATCATCACCACCATCATCACCACCATCATCATCACCACCACCATCATCACCATCATCATCATCATCACCATCATCACCATCATCACCACCATCATCATCACCACCATCACCATCATCACCAAAAAGGAGGAAGGGATGAAGAAGGAAGAGGAAGAAGAGGAGGAAATAGAGGAAGAGGAGGGAGGAGGAAGAAGAAGAGGAAGAGAGGAAGATGCATAAGAGGAGGAAAAGAGGAAGAAGAAAAGGAAGAGGAAGAAGAAGAGGTAGGGGAGGAAAAGGAGGAAGAAGCTAAAAGAGGAAGAAGAAGAGGACGAGAAGCTAGGAAGAGGTGGAAAAGTATAGAAGAAGAGGAGGAAGAAGAGGAAGAAGAGGAGGAAAAGAGGGAAGGGGACAATAAGGAGGAAGAAGAGGAAGAAGGAAGAAGAGGAAGACTAGGAAGAGTAGGAAGAAGAGGAAGAAAAGGAGGAAGAGGATGAAGAAGAGGAAGAGGAAGAAGAGGAGGAAATAGAGGAAGAGGTGGGAGAGGAGGAAGAAGAGAAAGAGGAAGAGGAGGAAGAAGAAGAGCAAAATCAAGAAAAAGGAAGAAGATGAGAAGGAAGAAGAAAAGGAAGAGTGAGAGGAAGAAGAGTAGGACGAGAAGCTAGGAAGAGGAGGAAAAGTGGGAAGCAGAGGAAGAGGAAAAGGAAAAAGAAGAAGAGGAGGGAGGGAAAGAGGAAGAGGGAAAAGGAGAAAGACGAGGAAGAGGAGGAAGAAGAGGAAAAGGAGGAAGAAGAGGAGGAAGGAAAGGAGGAAGAGCAGGAAGAAGAGTAAGAGGAAGAAGAGGAGGAAATAGAGGAAGAAGAGGAGGAGGAGGAAGAACAGGAAGAGGAGGAAGATGAAGAAGAAGAGGAAGAAGGAAGGGAAGAGGAAGAAGAGGAAGAGGCAGAAGAAAAGGAAGAGGAAGAAAAAGAGGCGAGAAGCTAGCGAGAAAAGGAAAAGGAGGAAGAGGAGGAAGAAGAGGAAGAGGAAGAATAAAAGGAGAAAGAAGAGGAAGAGGAGGAAGAAGAAAAGGAGAAAGAAGAGGAGGAGGAAAAGAAGGAAGAAGAGGAAGAAGAAGAAGAAAAGAAGGAAGAATAGGAAGAGGAGGAAGAAGAAGAAAAGAAGGAAGAATAGGAGGAAGAGGGAGAAAAGGATTTTATTTCTTGAGAGTTTCTTTTCACTCATTATTCACTATTGCTTTACACCATTGATTAGGTTCCAGTACTTAGTGTTCACGAGCGTTATTGTTGTTCAGAAAAATCAATACGATGCTGGCTATACGAGGGCGAAAAATCTCAAGGGGTCGGAACGTATAGGGTTAAGAGATAGGCTATTTTGAATTTCGTTATTCCACCATTTGGGTTTCTTCTTAGAAGCTGAACGTCTGTTACGATAGGGTACGCGTATGCTTATGGCATTGTTCAATATTGTGGTGAAGGCCTCCCAAGATTTATCAATATCTGTTTTCGCCGTGATTTCAGTCCAGTCAGAATTATTTAGAATTGATCGGAGTCTTACGAAATTCGCTCTCTGATAATCAGTCACCTTTTCTTTACTAGGAGTTACTTTACTTTCTTTCATATTGATGCTGAATGTGATTGTTCGGTGATCGCTAGAACTAAAAACTGGACCAACATTTACTTCGTTAACTAGATCAGCTGTCGTTGAAAAGATAAGGTCAAGTATATTATTTTCCCGAGTCGGTTCTTGAACGTGTTGATGTAAATCACTTTCTAGTAAATTTGTGTACAGGTCGAGCCCTGTATGACAGTTCAACGGTTCACCCCATCTTTTCACTGGCAAGTTAAAGTCCCCAACAATTACTGCCTCGCAACTGCTACTTGTTTCTAATAATAATTCACTTAATGCGTGGTCGATATCAAGAGTTTGCCTTGGCGGTCTGTAGATAAGTCCAATTACTATTTTACGAGATTTATTTTAAATTCAATGAAGACCGTGTCTACATTGGTTATAATATCTGTTTTCACGGATACTGGATGGAGAGAGTTGTGGATATAAAAGATAACGCCTCCACCCTGTCTGTTCTCTCTTTCATGACTGAAAATGGTATAACCCGGTAATCTATATTCCGCAATGAAATCTCTATTTGAAGTGTCTATCCAAGATTCTGTGACTCCGATGATTTGATAATGATTTGTAGCTGCGAGGACTTCTAAGTCTTCAAATTTGTTACGTAGGCTACGAGCGTTTACCTAGCAAGCTTTAATGTGATTCGAGTCGGGAGTTTTGCGGGTTGAGTGCACCCTTACGGTGGAGCTGCTGGTGTTCTCGCCTCCGCGTTTTTTGGCTTTCGAAGAGCCACTTGGTCACAGAGCAGCCTCCCGAAACGGGCTGCTCCAACAGGGTTTAAGTGAATGCCATCAGGAAGGAAAAAGTCTGAGTCGTAGTAAAAATTGTTCCACAAGTTAGCGAACTGGACATTTTCTTGTGAGCAAAGGGACTGAAGTCTGTTGTTTGTGCTGAAGGCCTTACTGTAAAAGCTAGATTCGGCACCGACCCTCGGGAGGATTCCTGAAATTATGATGTTACCGGCATCCGTTTTACGTTTATACTGCTTGATCATGCGGCGGTATTTCTCAAGCAGTTCCTCAGAAAGGGTTGTCTTTACGTCATTTGTCCCCGCGTGAATGACAAAGAGGGTGTTTCGGTCGGCATTTCTCGTGACATCATCGCACGCTGCGGTGATGTCGTCCAGTCTGGCACCTGGATAGCAGTAACGTTTTCTGCGGCCGTTTGATGAACGACCACAGAACTCAACCAGCTGGCCACGCACCATGGAGTCCCCAACTAGGCGAGTATCGAACTCATCCTCCATGGTGTCTGCCAGCACCTGGAACCTATTGAAGGTAGTGGGGGTCAGTAAATCCTTGGTTGCCTGCTTCGGTTTGGCTCCATTCCTTACAGGTTGGAACCCGACATCCTGTGAAGCAGGAAGAGAAGCGTTAAGTGGGGCAGGCTGGAAGTTGTCCTGTGAGGCAGGTTGGGAGTTAGCCTGTGAAGCAGGCTGGGGGTTAGCCTGTGAGGCAGGCTGGGGGTCAGCCTGTGAAGCAGGCTGGCGGTTGTTCTGTGAGGCAGGCCGGTGGTTAGCCTGTGAGGCAGGCTGGGGGTTAGCCTGTGAGGGAGGCTGGGGGTTAGCCTGTGAGGCAGGCTGGGGGTTATCCTGTGGGGCAGGCTGGGAGTCAACCTGTGAGGCAGGTAACACGTCCTCCCGTGAAGCAGGAGGGTCGTCTGGAGAGGGCACAATCTCAGTGGAGGGCCTCTCCACCATCGATGGTGGAGTCACTGCCACATTAGTTAAAACAAATTCCTGAAGGGCTACAAATTTATTTTCAAGATCATTTTGCTTGACTTTCCATTCACTCACAGCCTTCTGAAGATGTAATCTTTGAACGCAGAGGCGGCAAGTTTTACTCAGCTGGAAGAACTGAGCTGCAAAACGTCCGGGACAGACGTCACACTTAAGGTTCGAAGGCATTGTTAGAAATTTAAGCGAGTTAACAGTTTGGACAAATATTAAAAGCGCTTTCGAAATAACTTAAATTGTGACCATAAATTGAATTTTATAAAAATTGTGCATGGAAAATAGATACTGCTGTGTTAGATGCCTCCAACACTGGGAGTTCGCTCCCACAGGGTCTTGAAAACGCCTCAAAGACCAATCGCTTGCCCTGAGCCTCGGTCACGAGAGAGACTTTCACAACCCGGCGCTTTTCAGCTATTGTCCTCGAAGTTTTGTCCCATAGCACGGGGCCGGCGTAGTCACACAGAGCAGAGCTGGCAAGGGAGGAGAGGAACCAGCAATTCGTTCCCACTTTCCGAAACGTCTAACCCAACTCTGCGACCCTTTCGAGGCTTGGCCAGTGGCACCTGTCACCAGGTGTTCTCCACCAACTCTAGAGAGTATCAGACGCCCTTCCTGAGAGACCAAAAGACTGAAATATTCCTTGAGTATAAGAAAAACCCTCAGAAACTCCACCTAGAAGCCGGGAGGTACAACCTCAAATGGCCCACGGAAGATATCTCTTTCAGGAGAAAACAAGAACCAGCTGCTATGCAGAATAGAGATGGGAGTACCGTCGATAGAGGGGAGGGACGGGGAGCTCACACCGACAACTGGTTCCCAGGGAGGCTTTTTTAGTGTAGAGGTCGCCACACTCCTCTACACCACAGGCCTAAATAATTAGGCACGGTCCAGCTGACTAGGACCCTGGAACTCCAGCCATTGTCTCATAAAGAGATCCTCTGCCTGCAGTCCAATCCACCACTGCTGCTGCCCAGAGGCTTCACCGTGACCCTGGCACGGGAGACAGATCAGGTATTACACCTTGTCCAAGGGTGACCTGAGACTATGCAGGGCAGGGACGTCTAGTTCCCTGAGGTGAAAACAATTCACCCGCATACCGGAGGGAGGGAAGGAAAGAGGGAAGGAAGGAAGGAAGGAAGGAAGGAAGGAAGGAAGGAGGGAAGGAAGGAGATACCTCACTAGATTTACAAGCTAACTACGAAAGGAGGAGGAAACATGGAAACATGGAAAGACGGGCAACAGGAAGCCTATCGGCTCATTACGAGGTTACCGGCTCTAGTGATATGATATGTTCAATAGTCACTTCGTACCTGTAAAGCAGACCAAAGTATCTTGGTACGTGCGTTCAGTTTACTCCTGTTGCAACGAAGTAATGGTCGATGCGATTTCCATGGTTTCTGTACTAACTTATCAGGAGGGTTGTTCCAATGGCGTATGACTCGGTGAGAAGAAACTCCTGCCAATGTCTGTATTGCATCGCCTCGCTCGGATAGGTGGGCCGTTGTTTCTGGTTCTTGATTTGGTTTGTATCTCGAAAAACTTGGAGTGGTCGACGTTCGTTACTAAAGTTCTTTAAGTACTTGAAGACCTAAATCATATCCCCGCAAGCTTCTCTTTTCCAGTGAAAAGAGGTTTAGTCGCGTGAGTCATTCTTCGTACGGTGAGACCTTGAGGGTGGAATCATTTTCGTAGCACGTCGCTGAACTCTTTCTAATAATTCAATGTCATTCCTGTAATTAGGGAACCACAACTGTACTGCATATTTGAGGTGAAGTCTTACCACTGTGTTATACAAGGATAACATTTCTTACGGCGTCTTCCACTCGAAGTTGTTATAAACCCGAGCATAGTGTTGGCTTTATTGTATGTTTTTTTTACAGATTCGCGTGTTTCAGGTCACTGCTGATGATGACTGAAAGATCCGATTCCTCCTGTACAACCTGCAGAGGCTTCAAATGCATGCTGTGTGTATGCTTACTATTTGAGGATCCGTCAACGTTGAATGACACTTGACACTTTTCAGACCAAGTGGATGATCCGGTGGCAAATGTGGTAAGGAGTAGCAGGAGGGGGAGGAGGAGGAGAATTTGAAGGAGGAGGAGGAGGAGGAGGAGGAGGAGGAGGAGGAGGAGGGGGGGGAGGAGGAGGAGGAGGAGGAGAAGGAGGAGGGGGAGGAGGAGGAGGAGGAGGAGGAAGAAGAGAAGTATGAGGAGGAGAAAAGGGATATTTTTTTTTAAATATGAAAAAAGCATACCGTTGACAAAAAAAAGTTGTAAATAAAATCATTAGAAATATGTTTTTGAAAAAAAAAAAGTTGAGAGGAAAACAATGAATAAAAAGTTGATGACACCGGACAGCCAAGCCAGGTGAACCCGATCACGCGGCTCACCTGGGCGAAGTAATGAGGCAAAGGCAATGTGTGCAGGGCAGCGGGCAGATGAAAGAGAAAAGCAGGGAAAAAGTTGGAAAGCTTCGTTTAGTCGGCGCAACATCTGTGGTCATATGCTGGAGATCGACAGAAGGGGAAGGAATTATAGGAGAAGGGAACAGATCCCATGAGACGGGACACAACCCTCGATTAATACCTGGTACCCATTCACTGCTGGGTGGACAGGGGCGTAGGGTATCGGAAAAGCCGCCCAAATTTTTCCACTCCACCCGGGAATCGAACCCGGGCTCTCTCGGCTGCGACCCGAGTGTGCTAACCACTGCACCACGAAGCCCCCGAGAAAAGCAGGGATTCCATTGCGTCTCGCTTAACATTATACCGAATAAAGCAATGAAGCGTGTGGGATGTGTGGGAGGCTGTTTGTGTTTATTTGTTCTTGGTATAGAAAAGTGGAGAGAGCGGGAACCAGGGAGAGATGGAGAGTGAATGAAGAAGGAGACGGAAGGACAGAAGAAAGAAAGGAGAGAAGAAAAGGTGAATAAAAAGGAGCCGAAGGGGAAGAGGGAGGGAGGAGGAAACGAGAAAGATAAAAGTTGGAGAACAATACACACATACAGTCTGATACACATAATTAAATATAATAAAAACAAATACAGTAAATAAACATAAATAACTTATATACAAAGAAATATAAACACACACCAAGAAAGTAACTGAAGAAACAAAGGATTGGGAACACTTATACAAATAAATGAGAGAAGGGATATAAAAGGAAACTGGCGTCTGGGATACCTTTAAGAGGATCAACAGGTGTTCGGCAGTCAGCAGGCAGAGAGGTGAGCGGCACCTGAGAGCCATTAGTGTCCCTCGAAACACCTGAGGCACATATCTGGACCACTACCTTCCTCTTGAATGGACTTTGTCACTTATCTTTATATATGCTTTGTTATTTACATTTTCAGGTTTATTTCCACTTTTTTTCTTAAGGTCTTGGTCATTTAACTTAAAAAAAAGATAGAGTGACTCGCAAAGACGTCCCACCTGATGGAGCCGTCACACTAGGTGAGGCTCAATACGTACAGTTCATCACTGAGCCAAAGTGCACCGCAGGCAAGAGTCGCAAGATTTCGAAATTTTCTATTGATGAATGATAATTGTTCAGTCAAAGAACAAATTTGCCACAAGTTTGGACAAAAAATTAATGATCACAATTAATAGGAGTACAAAGGCTCTGTTACCTTCTATGAGCTGCCTCTTTATCTCTGATGGCACGAGAATGAGCGTGACTAAACAAGGGATTTTCAGCATGGAGTAGAAAAGTGTGTGTATGTTTGTATATATGTGTTATGTATGAAGCATGAGTGTGAGCATGTTTTTCTGATGGTTTTTTTTATGAATATGTGAGGTCGATTTTCCAAGAATCATAAGCTTATTTCTGGTCTCGGACTTATATAAACTTTCTTCTTCCCTCCCCTCTTCCTTCTTCTTCACTTGGCGTCACGGGAAAAAAAATATGCACGATATACGTAAATCTTGGACATTAAGTTAGGAATTCCATTAAAGAGGAGGAAGGAGGAAAGTAGAAGTGAAAAAAAAAAAACGAGAAAGGAGAATGAGCAAAAGAAAATATGAAGAAAAAACGCTATGATACTACTGCAACTACCACCAACTGGAAACACACATACACGCACCCGTGCACACGCACACACACGCACACACACACACACACAAACACACACACACACACACACACACACACGGACGGGCACACACACACACACACACACACACACACACACGACTGTCATTGACCTAACTTTCTGAGCAACATTATTTAACTTTATCTTGGCATGTTTGGCGGCTCCTGCGCCTTGGGCCTGTGTACCTGGCGGAGGAGGAGGAGGAATACATAGGCATACATAGGAAGAACAGACACCAGAAGACCTATCGGTCTATGGCGAGGGTGTCTGTTTGCTACCGCTACTACTAGTAATCTACGTGTGGTAGGATAGGACAGAAAAGATGAAGGCTCCTCCCCACCCACCTCTCCCTCCGGCAACGTGCCGGCAGGATATAGTTAGAAAAGAACACCACGTACCTTTAAGGAAGAATGGGACATGGAAAGCTTACAGTAAAAAGAGAAATAAGAGGAAACTACTACCCTTAACTTACACTACTGGTAACCTAAGCTGTGGAGGAAAATGACTTCATCACATAAGAACATAAGAACATAGAAATACAGGGAGACTGGAAGAGGACGAGTGGCCTACACAGGGCAACCCCAGAATCCCCCCTAATACCCACGATGGGTGAGGTGTAGTTTCAGGGGCACAGGTGGAGGCTTGATCCTCGTTTTACCGGCGGTACTAGGCACGCACCAGTAACCTGTCACCTTACTGCACCCACACATCACTCCACCTGTCATGCGGACATTAACTGTTGCTTTACTCTATTGTTGACTTTCGCTACTTGCAATCTAGGTTGTGGGGGATAATTATATGAATATAGGTTGAGTTCTTGCTGCAATCTGTCTGAAAACATGCGAAAAAGGGTCAGTATAATCTTATATCCCTGAAGTACTTATCCAAAGAAGACTTAAAGCTATTGATACTCTGTGCGCTAACTACTGACGGTGGGAGTCTATTACTGAGGAGGAGAAGGAGGAAACATGGAAATGGAAATGCAGGCAACAGAAAGCCTATTGGCTCATTACGAGGAGGAGGACAGAGCCAGGACCCTGATTAAAGGAAAATAAATAAAAGCAAAAGCAAAAGCACGAACAACAGGAGGAAGGAGGAGGAGGAAGAGGAGAAGGAGTAGGAGTGGGAAGATAAGGAGTGGGAGAAAGAGGAGAATAGGAGGAGAACTTGAAGGAGAAATGAATGCAAGAATTAAAAAAAAAAAAGTATAAAGATGGATTAATTTTCCTCATGAGAAGGCCCCAAAGAATACCGATTATTAAATAGTGAGAAAAAATATATATAAAGATGGACATTTATTTGCGAGAGGCAAGATCTTTCAACTTGAAGCTGAAGAGTATAAACAATTTTTTAAACCTTCATCTTTCAAGGATTGTTTTGTCGAAAATTGAGGAAGGCAAACTCTCTCTCTCTCTCTCTCTCTCTCTCTCTCTCTCTCTCTCTCTCTCTCTCTCTCTCTCTCTCTCTCTCTCTCGTTCCTCCCAATATTCCCCACTCAATTTCCCTTCGCCCTTCACCCTCCCTGCCCTCAACCTTTCCCTCCTCTTCCCTCGCCTTCATTCCTATGGCCTCCTTCATACACAGCATCGCACATCCGGGCTTTGCTTTATCTCATTTTTTTACAGTGGATGTTTACTTCTTCCTTCAAATCTCTCTCTCTCTCTCTCTCTCTCTCTCTCTCTCTCTCTCTCTCTCTCTCTCTCTCTCTCTCTCTCTCTCTCTCTCTCTCTCTCTCTCTCTCTCTCTCTCCTTCCTTGGTCCATTCAATGTATCGATTTCTTTTTCCTCGCTTTCTGTCACATACATCATATGCCCTCCTATCCCTCTCTCCCCGGTCAACACGTACTTACTGTTGTCTTATCTCTCTCTCCCTTTCCCTATCACATTCTTTTGTATGTCTTTTGCATGCGGAAGAAAAGCCACGTGCTGGCCGGACCTTTGAACAACCCTAACCAGCGACTTCAGCAACTGGGGAGCAGCATGGACCTAGCAAAAAACATATAGCACGGCAACCACTATAAATAAAATTCGCCTGGCCGGGGTCATCGAAGAGACCCCTGAAGAAAGCCTATCGGCGCTATAAGCAGCACCTAAAGAAAAATATTGAATTATTTCCTCAGGTTTATTTACTGAAGTAAAAAATGTAGAATTAGGTAAAGTTTCCACGTTTTCGCTTCCCCATTTCGAGAGGAAAAACAAAAACAAAGAAGGAATAAGAGGAAATTGCCAAAGACTCCGTTTTAATATTGCACGAACTCTCGGTAATCGCCTTAAGGTCATGCCGAAGCCAAGAGGATGAAGAGGAGGGGATATCAGTCTGTACGAGTACCCTTGCGTGGCCGTCCATTCTATGCTCCCCAACCACCAACAACAACACTACCAAACAACCATTCACCAGCAACACTACCACCGCCACACACCATCACCAATATCACTACGAAAACACCACTCATGACCACCACTACCACCACACACACCACCTCCACCACAGACACGCCAGACCTCGTCGACAGACCGACTAGGTCGGCTCAGCTGATGTCAGCCGACAGAAGTCAGTCTGTTGGCACCCGCTACGGGCCACCATTGACAAGGGCCCGTGCTGCCCCCTACAGGGAGGGAGCAATCTTTGAACAACGACAACCACCACCACTATCACTACAAAACATCACTTACCAGCAAAACTACCCCCACCACACACTCACCACCACCACTATCACCACTTGCCAGCACCACCACCATCACACACTCCACCATCATCACACACACCACTATCAACACTCATCATTATCATCACTACTAACATCACCACCACTAACATCAACACCACCACCACCACTAACACTATCACCACCACCACCACTACTACATGCAGCTATCACGAACACTTCCACGACCAACAGTAACACAACCACTACCAATCACCACCTCGACCACCCCAACGACGACAAACACCACCTGCTCTACCATGACATGCCAATGCAAACTTAAGGAGATAAAGATCAAGTAGTAGTGAAAGGAGGGATAAAGAAAATAACAGTGACACGAATTCAAAATGATAAATGGAAGAGTGAAAAAAGGTGCGCTCAATCTTCCTCTCCTGTCATCTTTCATCCATTTTCTTTTTCTCCGACTCATTTTCTTCGTTCGTTTTTTGATTTTCCTTCCCGTCTCCACCACAGAACTTCGAAGAAAATAACATCACAGTCTCTAATACCCCTTAGGCCATGATTTGAATAACACACACACACACACACACACACATACACACACACACACACACACACACACACACACACACACACAGGCTTAGGCACAGAGCCCAACATGTAGCAGTCACCGCTCAGATCGCGTGCTCTCTTACCCGGTGACTCCTCAGAAAATGTGGCGTTGCAGCAGTACCTATGTTCATTGTCGCTGCCCTTTCTCCTTGTGTTATGTCGCGTCTTCATTGTTAACTTTTCTTGTTCCTCGTTTATCTTTGACTGTCCGTCCATGTCCTCCTGTTGTTCACTTTTATACATTGTTCCACATATACACCAACACTTATATGTCAACCTACACAGACAACATTCACACACACGCACATACACACAATCACCTCTTTTAAGTGTCTTGTCCATGTCAATGACCTTTCTATGTTTGGCCAAATAAAGTAACCCTGGCGGATATGAGTTTCTCTATCCATGAACCGATTAGCACTTAGAACACTCGCTATCACCAACAAACATACATCCCAACCCCCTCGACCCCCGACTCACCCACACACGCGAGCGAGCGCACGACTCGTCTTTGGAAATTGCTTTAGTTAGTCATCAAAAGGGGTCGTAAGAAAAGTCAGAAAAAAAGTAGAAAGTAAATGTAGTCGAGAGGTGGGACGGGTGGCCGGCCTGGTTGTCAATTTGCCCGTTATTTTTTGTCCTTTCAATTTCTTACAATGTTTTTTTTTCCTTCTTTCTTCCATCCTTATTTTCTAGCTGCCTTTTCCGTTTCATTTTATCCCTTCCGTCGTTACTTACTAACGTCTTATTTTATTAGTAGAAACAAATACATAAATTAAAAATGTAGGTATATATACATGTATGTTTAGACATACATGAATACTTGCACACAAGTCTAGGGAAACACAAGAGCCCAAGTTACCATATGCTCGTGATAACCCGAAGATTACGAAAACTTTACCAAACAAATTTCTTCGCAATTTACATTTTTTTTTTTTTTATCTATAGAGAAAATGGAACCCTAATGAAAGAGTAGAAACACACACACACACACACACACACACACACACACACACACACACACACACACACACACACACACACACACTGTTATTCTGCCCTTATGTTGTCTATTTATTCTCTCTCTCTCTCTATCTCTCTCTCTCTCTCTCTCTCTCTCTCTCTCTCTCTCTCTCTCTCTCTCTCTCTCTCTCTCTCTCTCTCTCTCTCTCTCTCTCTCTCTCGTTCATTCCATTATCACTCCATTTTTTCCTACTTCTGCTTCTCCTCATCCTCCAATTTTCTTTATTTCCTTCCTTGCATTTCTCCATCCTCCTAATTGTTGACTTCCTTTTTTTTTTTTTTTTTTTATTTTTAAGACGCGGCCTATTGCGCCGGTTGGCTTCTTACCGGTGGGACCTGATGGTCGGCCCAAGGCTTCTTCCCCGTTGGGCCTGATGGTCGGCCCAGCCCGTTCTGGCTCAGGCGAGTGTTTATAGTGGCACCATCTTGCATTGGCTCATGCTGCCCTCCCGGAGCTCATCTTTAATCCTAGAATCTAGAGTCCGGGTTGATAGGTGGTCCTCTGGATCCCACCCATTCTTCCATCTACCCTTTATCTCCTTCATTTCTGTATTATCGTCATTCTTCATCCTTGCACTCTTCATTACTCCGTTTCTCTTCGTCTTTCTCTTCGTCCATTCATTCGCCTTCTACTCACTTTCAAACCTCGCCATTTTTCCTCAACAGCACACATTATTCCTCCTTCTCCTCCTCCTCCTCCTCCTCCTACTACTACTACAGGCAAGCAGAGCCGAGGAATACATGGTGAGGTGTGTGTGTGTGTGTATGTGTGAGTGTGTGTGAGTGTGTGTGTGTGTGTGTGTGTGTGTGTGTGCGTGTAAGTAAAGTAAGTAAATAAGTAAGTAAATATTTATTGCCTTTAAAATATAAGAATATTGTTATATATAACCATAACATAAAACATGGCAATGGCACAGCCTGTCAAGCCGAAGTTTCCCGACAGACATGGAATTATATTATTTTATTTAATGTTTACATTGGCACAAAATTGGTACCTAATATATTATTAACTAACGTATAGAACAATAAGAATAATTATAATAATATGTTGCTGAGAATAACAATAACAATATCAATTATAATAATAATAATAATAATAATAATAATAATAATAATAATAATAATAATGAACATTACACTTGTGAAACTAAGTTCATACCACACACTACATTTGATTACTACTTTGACAATTATATAAATAAGTTTTCACATATTTTTTAAAAATGGATAAATTTATATGATTGAGAAGAGTCTTAATATGTAGAGGCAATGAATTCCACATTTGGGGACCTGAGTATAATCTACTGTGCTTAAAGAGAAGTTCTGAACTGTGGTCATATGAGATTGATATCATTACCTCGAATGTTGTATGATGTGTGTACCAGTCTGAAAGGCTGACCTCCACAATACTGTGTAAGGCACTTGTAAATGCTTAACAATAAAAAAATATTTATGAATATTTGGAAAACTAAGAAAATTTTGTGTATTAATTCTATTTCGTGTTGACTCAAACCTACTCATATAGAATATACACCTAAAAATTTTATTTTGAGCTACTGATATTTTCTTAATGAAGGACTGCCAAGTACAGGCCCAGACTGATACACAATAGGTGAGATGGGGATAACAAAGTGTGTAATAAATACTAGTGAGGGATTCAGGTGTGAGATTATTGCGGACTCTGTATAAAATACCGCACATCCTTGCTAATTTATTTGTGACAAATGAAATATGTTGATTCCAATTCATATTCTCATCTATGTAAACACCCAAAAATGTTGTGAAATTTACTCTGTCTAATGTGTTTCCCTCTATGGTTATAGGAGGAATGTTATATTGTAATGAACGATTTTGAAAAAAATATGTAATTAGTTTTTGCAATATTCAAACTCAATTCATTAATTTTAGTCCAATCATTATTTTTTTCTAGTTCTGTAACTAAATTTATATGAAGATCGTTAATGTTTACATTATCTAATAAAAGATTTGTATCGTCAGCATAAATCGTATATTTGAATTTAGAACTTACATCAACAATGTCGTTTATATAGATGAGAAAGAGTATCGGTCCTAATATTGACCCCTGCGGTACACCCTTGTTGATTGCCCTAAAAGAAGAATACGTGGCGTTGCAATATACAGCTTGTGACCTATTGGTTAAATAACTTTCAAATAGTTTTAAGGGAATACCTCTAACGCCATAGTGACTTAGCTTACTCAATAAAATTTTGTGATTCAGTGTATCGAATGTCTTAGATAAATCTAAAAATATTCCAATTAAATAATGTTTCTTTTCTAAATACTGATATACATTAGATATGAACTGTAAAATAGCTGTTTCTGTGGAACGACCTGGCCTAAATAACTTTTTCAAAAACCTTGCTAAATGTTGGAAGTATTGAAATAGGTCTATAGTTTTTAATATCGGATCTATTGTCTGATTTAAGTAGTGGTACAACTTTGGCTTATTTAAGTTCATCCGGAAATATTCAGTTTTAACATCAGATTCACTATGTGTGTTAATGGAATGGATATATTATTAGCTGTGCGTTTCAAAACAATTGGGGAAATAGCATCAAATCCGGAGGAAGAAGTTTTAAATGCCGTAATATATTTTTCAATTTCTAAGTTTGTGGCAGGAAATAAATACATAGAAAAATTGGGAGAGTTGTGTAAATAATTAAAAAATTCATTACCTACATTTTCTGCTGCTTGCTGACATGCTTTCAAAAAATGTTCATTAAATTTATCTGGAATGTTATAACAAATTGATTGTAGCTCAATTTCACTGTTTTTACCATCTGTAGATCTACCTAATAAGTTATTTATTGACTTCCAGTGAGACTTAGGGCTGCCTTGGCTAGCTAATAGTTGGTCTTGGTGATACTTCGTTGCTTCTTTTAAAAGTGATGTTAGTCTATTTCTGAAAGTCCTATATTGCTTTCGAAAAGTTAAAGGCCATTTATATGCTAGTTTTTCAAGTCTATGTTTTTCTCTAATGCTCTTCTTTAATGCTGGAGTAATGTGTGGACTGCGATTATTTTTGTTACTAACTTTAATTGTTTTCTTAGGGAAGCAACTGTAACGGGCTTGTCAGGGGGCGTTTAAAGGGAGTTGATTAAGACTTCAGCTTCCTTAAGGCGAATTATATTCGTAGCCTTTATGTACAAGAAGCGTCGGAGCGAGAGCGAATGTCGTTGTGTGTCAGTCGGACTCTCGTGAAGGAGTGGCGAGTTACAGGTTGGAAAATAATTGTTACAATTGGTCACGTATGTCAAGGTGACCTCCGCGCACCATCGGAGTGCGAAGTATACAAAACTGAGACGGTAAACACTGACGGACGACATTCCTATAAGGTGGCGTGATCTATCTGTCGTGGGTTTTTCCATTAACAATTGTATGCCTAATTCGTGGTGATATTAAATAATAATAATACATAGATATCCTACTATAACACTGCTCGGTCACCTACCAGTGATCGCGATCTCGCGATATACAAAAATCTAAATAGCAGTCTAGTTACCAGGAACATACATAGTGGGAGTTTGTCAAGACTGACTATGTAAGAACAGATGTGGAGTTATAATATAAATAGTGAGAGGGAAACCACAACGTGTGTGACACGAAACATAAGAAACCTCTCAAAAGATAAATATAAGGACACATGTATAAGAAGCTATCAACTGGCATAGTTACAGACAATGAAACGCTGATCTAGCTC
The DNA here is from genome assembly GCF_024679095.1 of Eriocheir sinensis. Classification (NCBI taxonomy): domain Eukaryota; kingdom Metazoa; phylum Arthropoda; class Malacostraca; order Decapoda; family Varunidae; genus Eriocheir; species Eriocheir sinensis. The sequence continues at coordinate 13,314 of NW_026110627.1, read as the reverse complement.
CTAAAAAAAAAATACAGTAGTGAAACACAGTACAATGTTAAGTATAGGAGCAGCCAGGTTTCTGTCCCCTGACTTGTCTGAGAAAAGGAAAAACTACCTTGCCAGTGGCCTCCCTGCATCCAGTCGCCGTGTCTGCACAACCAAATAATCGTGCAGGACAGAGTTCCTCCTAATAAGGTAGCACATGACGACAAGACTGACGAACATCAGAAACATTGGTACAAAAATTCCAGGGTACAGGTAGGGGAGATGCAAATAATCAGGCAGCGTTTCCTCCAGGGTTTCCGCAAACTCTGTTTTGTTTGCGAAAGACAATGAATTAAGGGAATTAGTCACATACGAGATGCTGGAGATGTGAATGTCATCGAGAGACCGTAGAGGAAACACTCGATGGGAAATATTGGCCGTGAAAACCAGACGGATCCGGGATGGGTACGTTGTTATGTTAGTGGAGCAGATATAGCATGCTTCCGCTATGGCATAGTGACCAGTAACCCGTTGATAAGTGGTACCCTCCGGGCAGATGACCGATACATAGAATGAATGAGGGAAATAAAAATAATGCAGACCCTGAAAGTTCTTATGGAAAACAGGCGTTGGTGTTAGCTGCTTGTAGGGGCACAGGGAAAGAGCGTCAGACGCGTTCACGCGGGTGAGGGCGATCTCGCGTACCCCTCCCCGAACTGGTAGGAAGGCAAAGAGAGACGCAGAGCAATAGAATCGCCCGAATACCGTCTCCTTGCAATACTGTGAGAGTGAGTAGCTACCGTTGAATACAGAGCGAAATCCTTCGCGATTAGAACAAGAGACGGGGACGTGTCCACGGCTAACACACTGTCCTTAGCTGAAAAAGGGAACGGGACAATTTCGTGTGCCTCAAACAAGTCCGCCGTCTGAAATGGAACATGAATGATTATGGCATCAGGGGTGAGGCTGGACTCAATCAAGGAGTAAAAATATTGACTCATGTCCGGAGTGAATAAAGGTGTTAGGCTATTATTTTGATACCCGATCTGGACAGTCGTTCTCAAATCGTGTAGAGCGAACAAGGCAGGTGTGACTCTACCTTGCGCTGCATCAACCATGTTGCTAGTAACCTGCTTATTTGCCGTTGCGACGGAGTTAATGACGTTTTCCAATACATGCAAGGCCTGATCTAGGAGGAGAAACTGATTCACCTGGTCGATCTGTTTGACAACTATGTTGATAACCTCTACCAACTTATTTGTCTGCTCCAGCAGTTCCACAATGTTAGTATGCAGTCGCGCAAATTTTCTACAATTGGCGTTGATCACCCTGCGATTTCGAGCAGCAAAGGAAAATACACGAGCGTAGTGGTCCCGCAAATCGCGAACGTCCTCGTCGGTAGCCGTACCGAAAAGGAACTTTGAGGCGGACCCAACGATGTTGAGCCACCCCTCTTTACCCGAGTGAGCTGAGTGAAAACTATAATCCATGTCTACCTCATCAACTTTTCCCCGTAAGAACAGAATCCTATCCTCCAGTAGTTGAAAAAGAGTCAGAGAGTTGGTACTAGAAGGTGCCTTTGATTCCCTAGTCTTGGTAGCCCGTATGGCGTCTGCCATGCCGAGTAGTTTTTCTGAGACTATCCTGATTGTGTCCGTGGTGTTGGTCAAGGAAGTATATGGATATTTTACGAGGAGCACATCTTCTATGAGGAAGACCTCTCCTATGTGTGCCGTGAGGGCACCAGGCTTCAGGTGGATGGGTGTTATTGCAAGCAGGGAGCCGAGGGACAACAAGATGGTCAGAAAACGCAACATCATGATCTGAAAGTGGTGGGAATGAAGTATTTAAACTCGTGATCTCAAGTTATAGCTATGGGTGTTGGGATTATCTTGTTGAACATTTGACTCTGAGGGGGAAGTACCAATATCAAGGTCCAAAGGTGAGGGAATTACTTTCAGATGATCACTGTGAACTTCTAGACTGACTCCACTATTCGACTCGAGAACCTCGAACCAATTTCCCCTGACATTCCGAACAACTCGGTAAGGACCCACAAATTTAGCCCCCAGTTTCGAACTCCTTTCCGCTTGCTTAATCATGACTGTGTCACCCTCTTTGAAATTCACCGGGACGGCCTGTTTGTGTTGTTTTGACATCATTTCAATCTTCGTGGCTTTTAACGTACACCTAACGTCTGAGTGTATCATGGAAAACATATGCATCTGCTGTTGTGCATACCTATCAATGTTGTAGAGAGGCTGTTGTGGGATTGTTAGGAAGTCGTACGGAAGACGTTTCTCCACCCCATATAAGATGTAGTAGGGAGACTTCCCCGTAGAGTCGTTTACCGACGTATTTATGGAAGCGGCTATATGCGATAGCCAATCCTCCCAGTTATCGTGGAGATCGTTCACGATAGGCCTGAGGACCTGTAAGATTTTCCTATTAGCCCTCTCCGCCAACCCATTAGCAGCTGGGTGGTAAGCTGTGATGAAGGATTGCGTGATGTTAAACTGAGCGCATATTTCGCTCAATACTGAGTTCCTAAACTCGGTGCCATTGTCACTCAAAAGAATTCGAGGAGACGAATGTGGACACAGCACGTGAGTCACGAGGGCATGGGCCACGCGTGTGGCTGTCTTGTCCTTGAGAGGCGCTTGAACTAGAAACCTAGAGAACTGGTCGACGCACACCAATAAGTAGCGCGAACCATGTTGGCTCTGGGGGAGCTGTAATAAGTCTATATTAACAACATCCCATGGTTCCTCTGGTACTGTGTATTGCAACATAGGTGCTGGCCCTTTGACGGGCCCCTTGTGCTTAGCACAAACGACGCAATGTGCGACATGTTTTTCTACATCAACCCGTAATGTGGGCCAGTAGAATTTTCGTCTGGTGACAGATAGCGTCTTGTCTCTTCCTGGGTGACCCGCAACGGGTGTGTTATGGACCAGCTTAAGCGTCACGGGGACGTATTTGTCTGGGATGACCAGTTGGTCTATAGGAACCGGTTTGGTTGGCCATGACCTACAAAGAAGGTTGTCCTCTGATAGGAAGAATTGTGAAAAGGGAACCGGCAATTCAGGAAGGTTTGATTCGTCTCCCGACTCTAGGGCGTAAATTAACCTCTCCACACAGGGTGGTCTCGCTGAGCAGTGTGTAGCTCAGGTGAAGTGAAGTTGTGGATGACCTCTGGGGTGGTAATCACGCCTATCGGAATATTCCGAGATAAGGCATCTGCGACCACATTTGTTTTCCCGGTGATGTATTTTATCTCCGGATTGTATGCTTGGATCGTTAAGAACCATCTTGCCAGACGACCGTGTAGGTTTTTTCCCTTGAAAGATCAGTTATGGCCGCGTGGTCCGTATACACCACAATTTTGTACCCTATCACTATGTCACGAAAATGCTTCAGAGCCCACACAATGGCAAGATCATCTAGGTGGCTAACAGAATAGTTCTTTTCCGGAGCTGTAAGTACTCGACTGGCGAACGCTATCACATGCTTTTTGCCGGACTTATCTGCTTGCATCAGAGCGGCTCCTAGTCCACTAGCCGAAGCGTCGGTACAAAGCTGAAAGGGGTCCTTGAAATCCGGAAAGACAAGGACCGGAGCCTGTGTAAGCGCTTTCTTTAAATCCTCAGAACTCGTTTGTTGAGCTGGGAGCCACTGAAATGGTACGTCTTTCTTTAAAAGATGGGTTAGGGGACTCGCGCGTGCTGCGAAGTCCTTTATGAAAGGCCTGTAATAACCTGCGACACCCAAGAAAGACCGTACCTTGTCCGCAGACGTTGGGTGAGGGAATTCGGCAATAGCCTTTATTTTGTCGTCCACTGTGTGGATGCCGAATTCGTCCACGACATGCCCCAAGAACTTGATCCGAGGCTTTAAAAATTCACATTTGGTGATTTTGAACTTTAATCCGACCTCTTGAAGTCTGTGTAGGATTGCTTTTAGTGTTTCCATGTGTGCATGCACGTCTTTACTTGCTATGATGATGTCGTCTAAATACACATAGACAGAGTTACCCAGCAAGTCACCAAAAATACTGTTCATTGTCCTTTAGAAGGTCAAGGGAGCTCCTTTGAGCGAACGGCATCCTCGTCCACTCAAAGTGGCCATGAGGCGTGCTGAAAGCCGTTATTTCACGTGACTCGGGGGCCATGAGCAGTTGCCAGTAGCCACTGACCAGATCAAGACTCGCAAAGACTTTATTTCCTCTACCGAGACACATCAGAAGATCTCTAAGAACGGGAAGCGGAAAATGATCATCCACGGTCGCGGTGTTCACACGCCGGAAATCAATCACAGGGCGATAAGAACCGTCTTTTTTTGGAACCAGAAACAAGGGTGAATTCCACGGGGAATTCGATTCTTTGATGACACCTTGTTCTAACATTTCAGAGATAAGTTGCTGCATTGATATACAGGATTTGTGTTGGGTTTTAACTTAATGTGGTGTTCAGCACACTGCGTAACTCCAAGCGGCTCGCCTGGTAGAGCAAGCGCCCCCCGATAATGTTCCAGAAGCTGGACTAAGGTTGGCCTAATTTCGGAATAGTGTGCAACTTTTAGGAATGCCTCTAAATTAGCTGTGTCTTGTTCTGGAGAAGCCTGCCACGCCGAGGTTATGCCTGAGACTTGGGCTAAAGGGTATTCAGCTGGTTCCGGGGCGACATTTCTCCCATACACTAGACACTGGCATAATCTAACACCGTGTTTTAAGGATACAGGGGATCCAGACGTGTTTATTACCAATGCCTCTGCAAAACCTCCCTCCTTGACTGTCGCAAGAGTTACCTCCACCGTCACGCGGTGTATTTTTTTTTTTTTTTACAACAAAGGAGGCAGCTCAAGGGCACACAAAAAAAGAAAACAATAATAAAAAAAAGCCCGCTACTCGCTGCTCCTAAAGTAAAACAAAAGAGGTGGCCGAAAGGAAGATCAAATACAGGAGGAGAGGTGTCCTGATACCCTCCTCTTGAAAGAGTTCAAGTCGTAGGCAGGAGGAAATACAGATGAAGGAAGATTGTTCCAGAGTTTACCAGCGTGAGGGAAGAAAGAGTGAAGATGCTGGTTAACTCTTGCATAAGGGGTTTGGACAGAATAGGGATGAGCATGAGTAGAAAGTCGAGTGCAGCGGGGCCGCGGGAGGGGGGGAGGCATGCAGTTATCAAGTTCAGAAGAGCAGTCAGCGTGGAAATATCGATAGAAGATAGAAAGAGAGGCAACATTGCGGCGGAATTTAAGAGGTAGAAGACTATCAGTATGAGGAGGAGAGCTGATGAGACGAAGAGCCTTAGCCTCCACTCTGTCCAGAAGAGCTGTGTGAGTGGAGCCCCCCCACACATGAGATGCATACTCCATGCATCACTGCCCGTCGGAGGGGCGTTAGGCAAACGGATTTTAACAAGTTTTGCAGCACGATCCGGAACTATATGATGACCTTCTACGACTGCCGTTACTGTCCGCCACAAGTCTGCAATGTTTTCGTGTGGTTTGACCGTAAGAGGTGACACTTGGGCGGTGGCAGTCCCTGAGTTTGTGGTGGGTTGGTCATTTTCCCCCTCTGAGGGTGGGATTATAGGCGACAGAGGTGATGGATTTACCATCCCCTGTATGCGTCGGCCTTGATACACGATCGCGTTGCTTACAGGGTTTATGGCGATGTGCAGGTCTTTCATGGCGTTTAATCCTAAGATCCCATCCACAGGTTAAGCAAACCTGCTAGAGACATAAATGAAATCTCGAAAGGGACATACTTTTTCATGTAAGCTGACTGTTTTTGGTACTCGCCCAAGGATTCCCAAAGTGGTGCCCGTCACGCCTATCACATTCAGGTCGTTCTCTTGGAGCGGCCAATTTTCCCCACTCGTCTGTCGTGTCAGTGACCTGTAAGCGGAGTCGGAGATGACATTGACTGTGGCACCTGTGTCAACCGCTAAGGTGAGTGAAATTTTGCCCACCTTGCAAGGGAGGGCAATTATGCTTGTCCGTCCCAAGGCGGCAATGACGAAGTCAAGTTGCTCCCAATTAGTATTTCCCTTAAGGGACACTTGGATGTACGCCTCAGGGCTGTCACGAAGTCATGTCTTTTTATTCTGAGAAGAGGAGTGTGGTTTACTGTCCGCTGAGGACTTGTACTTCTGTTCCTCCCTGGCCTTTTGTATTGCAGAACAACTGTCTGAATCATGAAAATAATTCCCGTGGATATGGCAAAAGGCAGCCTTCCGCTGATGGTTTGGCCTAGGGTTCCTGTGTGATGAATGATGCCCGCCCCTGTAACCTCCTGACCTCCTATCTGAGCCCTGTCTTGAATGTGTTGATTCCCTACGTTTCGCGAAACAAGAATGTTCAGAATGTCCTGATTGTTTGCAAAAACTACAGGTGAGAGATGCCTTACTTTGTGCTTGCAATGCTGCGGCCGTTGCGAGGGGTTGATGGTGAGGGCGTTCCTGAACCTTGACTTCTAACTCTGAGACGAAGTCAACCAACTTCCCGCTCGGTTTGAAGGCCAAAGGAAGGGCAGAACGGCGGTTCTTCTCTGAAATATGAAATAAGTAAAAAAACAACTCGAAAGCTGTCTTCACCTGGTGCTTTTGCATACAGCCCCCTGGAAGCCAGAGCGCGTCTTCTAGGCTCTTGACACAGTCAACCGCCAGCTGATTTGCCTCAATCATGGCGTCCCAAATCGGCTCTGTTGAGGATTTTTTTTGGAGGGACTCAACCGCCATCTGTCTAACGATGCTTGGTTTACTCTCGCCCCCGAAGATTTTTTGAAATTCCTTTGAAAAACCTCGTAGTTTACACCAATGTCCCCCGAAGCGAACGCTGAGGACTGCATCAAATTCAGTGCCCGAGAGCCTGAAAGTAACCGTGACCGAATGAAAGCGATTTTATCATGATCTTCCGTAATGGAGAAATTTACGATGGCAGATTCACACAAATCTAAAAACTGTCTCGCCGAAAAGTCGGTCTCCCCTCCCGAGAATTGTCGATTACTGGCGTGAGTTGGAATGACCCGAATCGGGGGCGGGCGGAAGTGGGGTGGGGCCCCGGGAGGAGGGGGGGGAGGTGGATCGACAGGCATTGTGATCGGTTGAGTGGGGGTTAAGTATTCAGACGAACCCGGAGGTGAAGGGGCGCTATCCCTTGGGAGGGAAGAGTACGTAGCCCCCGATCGCAAATTCACCACATATAAATCACCGGTGTTTGCACCTTGCTCCAATTCCTCCTCACTTGAAGGACGAGCCAACTGTTTAAAGGTGTCGCCGAGATTAGCGAGAGTGTCTTTGTTCATACTATGGTGTAAATCATTTACAAAATAGGAGCATATGTTGATAGCTGTAAATAGTAACCAATAAACGGAACGTGTATGAATTAATAGTTTGCGCCGAAACCCTAAAAAGGCAACCAAGAATGGCTAGCAAAGTGCCTTTTAGAAACATTGGTATTTTAAGTGGGTATACCATTGAAGCTCACGTTTTCTCTCGAGCGGTGAAAAGAAAACGGAGGCAGGGCACACTGATGAAGATTAACTTTGATCAGGGAACTCACACTATACTCAATATACTCGCTAGCAAACAATAAGAAAGAATCAATATCGTATGTGAATGAACGTTACTCTCACAATTATGACTGATTAACAGTGTTAGGAACACAGAAATAAAAAAAATCGTGCCCCTGCACGGACAATAATGAAAATAAGCCGAGTTGGCATATTTGGACAAGGGAATATCCACAAATACCAAGATTAATCAGCTGATGTAGTGGAGAGGGCGACGGTCTGTGATGCCCTGGGGTACGCGCAGTCGTTGTAGGCGCGTCAGGAAACCTCGGCCGCGGCCACAGCGGCGGGGAGAGGTGAGGGATGGGCGGATATCGGAGGACTCGTAATGGAGGTTGAAAAACTGCTGACCCAGCAAATTGAGCGGCTGTGGATGGGTGCCGGTACACTGGCGCCAGACGTATGATGGCCGCGGCGTTCTTTTTATAGTAAGAAATGGGCCGCGGTGGCAGAGAAGACGACTTGGGTGTGTAACCTCTTGAGAAGACGCCTTGTAGGAAACGGTAGTGGTAACAGCGTGCAGTCACCGGGAGATGTCCGCGGGTACCCTTGCTGACTGTTTGCCGGAAGAGGTTTGGGCCGATGCTCCCGGCAGTGGCGGGGCTGCCGCCAGCTGTGGAGCGAGGGGCATGTGGGGTGGTCCAAGGTCAGCGGGGCGTGCCTCCTCCATGCTGGTGTGAATACTTCTGCCGTATCGTGGGTGGCTTGCAGCGAGCGTAGCAGTGCGGGCGTGAAGCGGGGGAGCGTCTTGGAGCGTGTGGCCCTCGCGGTCGGCAGCGTAGGCCTGTGGGTGGGCTCGGGGCTTGTAGGCTTGACGCCTGTAGAGTTGCTGGTAGCTGGTGTGCTCGAGGCTTGTGGGCTGGACGCCTGTAGAGTTGCTTAGCCGGTGTGCTCGAGGCTTGTAGGCTGGACGCCTGTAGAGTTGCTTGTAGCTGGTGTGCTCGAGGCTTGTAGGCTGAACGCCTGTAGATTTGCTTGTAGCCGGTGTGCTCGAGGCTTGTAGGCTGGACGCCTGTAGAGTTGCTGTTGGTGTGCTCGAGGCTTGTAGACTAGACGCCTGTAGAGTTGCTTGTAGCTGGTGCCTTGTGAGTTGCTTGTAGCTGGTGTGCTGGAGGCTTGTAGGCTGGACGCCCGTAGAGTTGCTTGTAGCTGGTGTGTTCGAGGCTTGTAGGCTGGACGCCTGTGAGGTGCTTGTAGCTGGCGCCTTGTGAGTTGCTTGTACCTGGACCCTTGTGAGATGCCGCGGACGGCTGGTGCGTTGCCGCGGACGGCAGGTGCGTTGCCGCGGACGGCAGGTGCGTTGCCGCGAAATTTAGGTGCGTTGACTCCTTCTTCCCTTGTACGCCTGTCCCCGGAGTTTGTTGGTGAGTTCTCGTGGCTTGGAGGAGAACGAGGTAGCGAAGGCACAGGCGCGGGGTGACCGCTGCCAACCAAATGTAACGGGCTTGTCGGGGGGCGTTTAAAGGGTGTTGATTAAGACTTCAGCTTCCTTAAGGCGAATTATATTCGTAGCTTTTATGTACAAGAAGCGTCGGAGCGAGAGCGACTGTAGTTGTGTGTCAGTCGGACTCTCGTGAAGGAGTGGCGAGTTACAGGTTGGAAAATAATTGTTACAATTGGTCACGTATGTCAAGGTGACCTCCGCGCACCATCGGAGTGCGAAGTATACAAAACTGAGACGGTAAACACTGACGGACGACATTCCTATAAGGTGGCGTGATCTATCTGTCGTGGGTTTTTCCATTGACAATTGTATGCCTAATTCGTGGTGATATTAAATAATAATAATACATAGATACATAGAATTGTTGTAAAATAGATTATAGGAGTTGTTAGGACATGTACAGTTTATGACATCAGACCAATCTGTGTGAGAAAGTGCAGCACTAAATGTGTCTAAAGCTTCCTGGGTGAACGTTCTTTTCGTTATGAATGTGGGAGGAGATGGAATATTATTACATTTGAATAAAGATATCACTGGAAAATGATCAGTAATATCAGTTTTGATTACATAATTTCCTACGTTGTTCTCAACACATGTGGACCAAATGTGATATATAAGGGTGGCGGATGTGGCCGTAACTCGTGTTGGCAGGGTTGTAAGTGGAAACAGGGAATAACTATACATTAAATTCATAAGATCCTGAATGTTATCGTCATTATTATGTAATAAATTCATATTTAAATCTCCAAAAATAAATATTTCACTAGGATTTTTGTCTTTTGCAGTAGTTAAAATTTCATTGAGAACATTAAGAAAATTATACACATTACCTTGAGGAGGTCTATATATACATATAAATAAAAATATTTTACCATTAAATTTTACTTCCACTGCCACACTCTCAATAAATGTTTCCATTCGACTGAATTCAATTACTTTATAACCTGTGTACCTGTTCGAGACGTAAACAGCCACACCCCCACCATACCTCTTCCTGTTATTTGTGAACATTTCATATGCTGTCAAAGAATACAATGTAGAAATGCCTGCGTCGAGCCTGGTTTCAGTGAACCCAAGCACGTCATAAATTACATTGTCAGACAGTACAGTGTCTTTGAAATATTGGAAATTGGTGTATATAAATCTTACATTCAGTGTTAATAAATTAAAATCACTATTGTTACAAAGAGAAGATAAATTATCAAGAAAAATATATTCAGATTTAGGAAAGTTAATGTTTCTAGATCTTATATAAAACTGATAGACATCGATATCATTGTTATAATTGTTATCTTGCACACTTAAGGGATCAAAGCTTTTATAAATTTCTTGCCTGAATATTTAATCGAAATTAAAAACATTCATCAAATCTTCATCAGAAACATTATTAAAAGGAAACATGTAGTTATCTAGCGTAGTAGTAGTAGCAGTAATGGTAGTAGGAGCAGCAGTGATAGAAGTAACAACAGTAGCTGAAGTAGTAGTAGTAGTAGTTGTAATAGTAATAGTAATAGTAGTAGTAGTAGTAGTAGTAGTAGTGGTAGTAGCAGTAGTAGTAGTAGCAGTAGTAACAGTAGTAGCAGTAGTAGTAATAGCAGCAGTAGTAACAGTAGTAGTAATAGCAGCAGCAGTAGTAGTAGTAGCAGTGGTGGTAGTAGTAGTAGTAGTAGTAGTAGTAGTAGTAGTAGTAGTAGTAGTAGTAGTAGTAGTAGTAGTAGTAGCAGTAGTGGTAGCAGTGGCAGTGGTAGCAGTGGTGGCAATAGTGGTGGCAGTGGTGGTGGTAGCAGTGGTGGTGGTAGCAGTGATGGTAGTAGAGTAATGGCAGTGGCAGTGGTAGTAGTGGCAGTAGTGGTAGTAGTGGTGGTAGTAGTGGTAGTAGTAGTAAAAGTAGTAGTGATAAAGTAGTATGGTAGTAGTAGTGGTAGTAGTAGTAGTAGTGGTAGTAGTAATGGTAGTAGTAGTAGCAGTAATAGCATGGCACCAACAGTAGTAGAAGTAGTAGTAGTAGTAGTAGTAGTAGTAGTAGTAGTAATAGTATTAGCAATAGTAAAGTAATATTAGGAGGTAGTAGTAATTGTATTGGTAGTAGTAAATTAATGGTTGGAGAAATATAAGTGAAGTAGAGGTAATGGTAATCCTGAAGTGTTAAGTAAAGGCCACAGGAGTGACAATTGGTTGTACAATAACAATCAGCAGTATTTTGGGTTACATGAATGAAAAAAATAGTACTGATATCATGCTAGTTAAATCTAAGTTGAAGAATGTTGATTGACTTTACTTATCTACTTCTTCAAGCGTTCTATCAGATACTTCTGGTGAAGTCCACCCAGTATGTTCATTCCTCCTCCCATTTGAACACCTGTCTCAGTCGACATCCATCAGCACCAGCATGAGGCAGCAACGAGGAGGCACCGCCAGCACCACCACTAGGCACCTTCGGCAGAGCACCAGTCAGGAAGTAGCAGTCTTCGAAGCACTAGTCTGGGAGTCTCCAGTCGCAGCAGAACTTACGCCTCCAGTGGTCCCAGTCCCAGCACTGTAAGAGTCGGACCAGCGACTCGATGTGTCAGGTCAGCTGCGATGGTTGAGAATGATGATTGTTGGCCAGTTTTCCTTGATAATCAATCGCGTATGACGAAAGTACGCGATTTTACCTTCTTCTCTCGCCTTCTTCAGTAAGGGTAGTTGCTTCACCTTGATTTCCTGAGAGGCAGGGCACAGATTTTCATTGATGTAGATGCAGTTCCTTTGATTGTCTTTGCATTCCTAATGAGTGTTTCTCGGTCGCTGTACTTCTCAAACCGTACAACGACTGGCCGGGGGCGGGATGGGTTGACCGGTCCCACCCTGTGTGCACGTTCGAGACTCACAGGGGGAAGCTCTAGATTATTGTTGATCATCTTTGACACTCTGGTGCTTGTGTTCTCCCATGTTTCACCCGCTTGTTCTTGGAGGCCAGTGATCCGTAGATTATTGCGTCTACTGTCGTCCTCGTTGTAGTTGAGTCGTTGTACCAGCTCCGAGACTTTGAATCCAAATCGTTCAATTGTCATTTGTTTCTCATTGATCGTTTTCTGAAGCACTTTAATGTTGGTTTTTGAGTCCACAGTTTCGGCCTGTGAGAATTCCAGACTTTTGATCAGAGCAGTGACAGTACCTTCAACCAATTATATACGTTTGTTGAACTGTTCCACCACTAAGTCCATAGCGGAACGAAAAGCGCGTTCTTGAGAGTCCAGGAGCACTTTCACTGCCTCAAGATCCATGACTGGTGGTTGAGGCAGAGTTGGGGGAATTGGAAGGCACGTCTGATCGCTGCAAAGGTGTGTGTGTGTGTGTGTGTTTGGACGATGATATGGGTGGTGGATGGGGATGAAGGAAGGAGAGGTGTTGAGAAGTTCAGGAGGTAGAGAAGGGAAGGAGTGAGGAGGGAGAATGCCAAAAGAGCAACGCTATGGGGCAGAAAGTGCAAGATTAAGGAGGATGAGTGTGACGAAAATTATGAGAGAAGGAAGAAATGCAGCAGGAGGGGTAAATGAGGGCAAGGGAGAAAAGTGTGTCAAATGACACATGAAGGGTGGACGCGGAGGCATGGATGAGGAGGATGTACGCAGATGGACATAACACACATCATACGGTTCGTACTATTCAACCTTTCCTTATATCTACTTTCAACACTTGCATTAACTGGGTATTAGGCAAAGGTGGTGATCAAAGTCTTTTGCAAGCGTCTGTTGGCGAAATCAGGGTCTTATTTTTTTTTTTACTGATGATGCGGTACTCCTCGCGGCATCACTGTAGGTCCTAGTGATTGGCTCTCGAAATGCTGCATGAGGAGGCGAAGCCTCTGGGACTGAGGGTCTCCTGGCCCAAAACCAAGGTCCAGTCATTTGCAGGCTTGCTGGATGACACAGTCCACTCTATTCATGCATGTGGTGAGGATGTCGAGGTCACCAAAAGTTTCACATACCTTGATAGCGTAGTATATAACAATGGTGAGACTTACCAGGAAGTCATTCGACGGACTGGCTAGGCTCACGGTGTTATGGACTCACTCAATACGAGTATATGACTTTATCGGTATTTATGCAGGCGAACAAAGATTCCAGTTTTTTAAGTCGCTTGTGCTCCTGTCTCACTGTAAAGCTGTGAGACATGGACACCGAACAGTGACTTGGAGAAGCGCGTTGATGCCTTTGGTAACATGCGCGTTAGCAGGATCATGTGGTATCGCTGGAATGACTTCGTGTCGAAGCAACGACTGCTCCGTGAAGCTGTATCGATATCTGTTACTAGCTTAAGCCGTGAACGCCAACTCCGGCTACAAGGG